>NW_010202547.1:12073-39338 GCF_000695765.1 Mesitornis unicolor
CTACACCAATACCTCTGTACTCATGCCGATGCTTTCAGTTGTCACCTCCTTCTGTCACTCTCATGACTTCAGCCTGCAGAGATGTTGGTGGCTAATTTCTTTTCCAGTCCATTGAGGATTTCCAGAGGAAGGGATCATTGCACGTTTAGGGCTGTCTCAAAGCAGCATCTTGGATATTCATTTCTTAGAGCTCTGTGGCTCCTGGTAAAACACACAGTCTTTGTCTATAAGTGTGCAGTTGAATATGAAGTACTGTGGTAAAAACATAAAATGTTTTTTTCCATATATCCAGCAAAAATGTATTTTTTATTTTTTTTTAACTGAGCACAATTTTGTAACCTCTGCTGCAGGCCTTGTATATGACACCTTGATGCTGAAACACCAGTGTACCTGTGGAAACACCAACAGCCACCCGGAGCACGCGGGGAGGATCCAGAGCATCTGGTCCCGGCTCCAGGAGACAGGTCTCCGTGGCAAGTGTGAGGTAATAAAAATACCAGCAAAGGGGGGAGATGAGGTGGTGGGCCCGGGAGAAAGGGAGAACTTTGATTTTGTCTGGCTGATTTGACTGCTGGATTGTGAGCGTTTTGGGGGGCTGATTTCTGGTCTGGACAATAGCATATGTAGCGAGCCTGCAGCTCAGTCTGTTGATTGCTACCTGGATGTGCAAACTTTATATACTGCATTCTGGATTTAGGTTTTTATGGCTCCAGCTGTTGGTGATGTTTTTTGCCATATGTGGCCTGAATTTAATCCATTCCTAGATGGCTGTTTGTGCTTGCATGTGTGTATCTGTCAGGAGCACTTTTCTAGTGATCTGATTTCATTGCATTGTGATGACTGTTAGAAATTTTATGAAACACTGAAGAATGCTCTTGCCTGAAGTTGCAGTGAAGCTGCTTCTGTAATTTTTGGTCCTGTTCCCTATAAACTGGAAATCCCCACCGAGTGTTTGGTTTCGAAGCAGCCAAAGATAAGAGCAAGACATGAAGTAACAGTGTTGTTTGTTGTTACTCCAATGATAACAACGAAAGCCGTGGAGCAAAAAGTTTGTGTTTTTGTGGTTTAATAACTTTTTAAATGCTCTTTGATAAGCAGTGGTCAACCTATAGTAAAGATACTGTAAAAAGAATAAGGGTAGGAGAAAGTAACTAAGCACTATTCCATCACAAGAGGTTAAATTAATTGCGTTGAACATACATAATTTAAGAGCAAGGTAAGCTAATATAAAAGCTTTGATACTGAAATAAAAAGACTAATGATTAATAATTATTATTCATAGCTAATAGCAGTGGTAATAAATGAATTGCAGTGTGTGTTCATCAGTTCTTTGAGCATCTGAGGGGACTGACTCACACCGTAGATTTGAGTTATGCCAGCATCTGGATAGAAATATTTTCTTGGCCATCAGAAGAGACCTCCACGTGGTGGCAGCACCGCCATTGGCTAAAGTTCCCCGTCCTCCCCTTAACTTCTCGCTGAAGAGAGCAAGGAAGAATTTCCAACCTGCTTCTGTTTACGGAGCCCCATTTAATTGCATGTGGGGATTATTATTTGGGACCAAAAAAAAAAAAAGAAAAGAAAGTACCCCACCGCTCCTCCTGTTGAGCTCCTCTGTTTAGAAGCAAGGGTTCAATCGTGCAGTGCTAGTTGTCTTGCCTCTTAGGTTTGTGTTACAGATGTTCCGTAATGTGTGAAGTTCTTCACTGTATGATTCCACATTGTTTTCCTGCCTTTGATATTTTTGGTTGCCCTCATGATTGGAGTTGTTCTTGATGTCCACCTGTGTTTCTCTTCTGACCATTGGCGACATTCAGCCTCATCTTGACTCTTCCTTTTCCAGAAGACAATAAATACATGATATTAACTTTCTGCCTTAACTCCGGTGTTTCCTTCTCTGATGGCTTTCTTCAAGGTCTGACCTGCTGTTTCATGGTAACCAGCTGCTCTAGTTGCTATTGCTTCCCTCTCTAGTTAGCTTTCCTTTATCCCCACTGTCTCCTACTCCTACCCAGACCTGTGTTAAAGTTTCCTTCTTTATCTTAACCTTTCTCATGGGATTGACGGGCACAACCTTCTCCTGTTCCTCCGTTCTCCATCTCAACACCATGTTGACAGGGCTTTTTCTGGAGCTGTTAGTTCACTTTCCACTGTCATTGATGGATGTAATTCTTTTCCACATTGCAAAGCCATTTGGTCACTTCCCCTCAGAGGCTTTCTGAAGCTCCTCAGTTGGAATCTATCAGTGAGCAAAGTGGAGAGCATTATAGTGTGGACACATCAGTGGAGACTACCCTCACGTCACGTGCACTTGCATGGCAAGGGAACAGCTTTTTAGACACGAGTGATCTCTGCTGCTAGGTTGGAGCGTGGGGGTAAGTGGTCAGGATTGCCTGGGATGTCTCCTTACCACAAGAACAGGAATGCTGTAGTCTTAACATGTAGGAAGCTTTATTCTGTGGGACATGCTCCGTGATGGGACTGATTCAGAAGGCATTTCAGAGTCTGGCCTAATAATTACGATTACTTTTAATAATTATATTTTTTTTTTCGAATCCCTGTTGCCTATGCCAAAGCTGCATGTGGGACAGCATGAGCTATGCCCTCCATCCCCACCCACAGTAGTGTGTGATGTACAAAACTTTAGCAGAGCTCTTTATACAAGGATAGTGATGTAGCCTGTTATGTATCTACAATTTTTTAATGGATTATAACTGCTCCATCTGCATAGCAGCCCTACAGGCACTCGGAAAGAGGCAAATATTTTCGGAGTTAATACTAGGTCTGCAGCGAGTCAGCAGCAACACCTGGATTATAGCACTCGGACATTTGCTAGGCTGTACACTTCAATTTCTGCTGAGCTCCTGGTTTATTCTACATTGTTGGCTTTTTTGTTAGCTGGTCTTGCTGCCTGACACATCTGTGCACACTCAGTTTTCTTTTCACAGTTGTAGGTCTCTTGTCCTGTGCCTCAGATGTTAGGAGCCAGTTAAGTAAGCCCAAGGGCCTGATGTGAAAATCGTGATTATGTAATCTAATCCATTTCTTCCAACTCGTATTTGTAAAAGGACAGTTTGAACTTTGACATTGCTTTATCCTCACGTTCCCCTTCCTTCCTTAACAGTCCTTTGCTGTGGTCTGGGTGTGGGTATGGTTTGGTTGCAAGTGGTTGCTCGACACGGGTTAAAAACACAGCACCCTGCATAGTAAACAATCCCATACACACTGTGTGGGATCAGACAGGACTCTGCTGGATCCCTGTCCTCTTCCAGAAGGAGTTTAACAGCTCTCGTTTTTATCTGCGACTGCACACTGAAAATAAATCCCAGCTCTGCTTTCTCATGCAAGCTCAGACAATTCTTGGTTTCTTTCTCCTGGGAATGTTCGTTTGGTATTTCTGTTGTGCACATGCCCCGAGCCAGAAAAGGGCTCACAGATAAATATTTTTATCATGCATGCAAACAAATGCTTGCTTTGAAATTTCAGAAGAGAACTAAGTGAAAACCTGTTTTTATCAGGCAGCTGAGAGGCTCCTGGACAACCTGCCGAGTGCTGAGTCCCTACCATTTCTCTCGGAGACAATAGAAGAGATCCAGAAGGGGCACAAATACTTTTACAACAGGAAAAAAAAACCATGTCACTTCTCCCCCCACCTCTTATTTTCCAGCAGTGAAACAGAGATATCTATGCTAAAGTTGTCCAAAAACTGCTTTACATCCCACTGAGGGGAAAACATGTGCCAGATTTGTGGTGTGATGGGTATGAGTCTGGCAGAGCTGCGCAAGGTT
Source organism: Mesitornis unicolor (assembly GCF_000695765.1). Taxonomy (NCBI): domain Eukaryota; kingdom Metazoa; phylum Chordata; class Aves; order Mesitornithiformes; family Mesitornithidae; genus Mesitornis; species Mesitornis unicolor. Next base: position 15,862 of record NW_010202547.1, read on the forward strand.
AAAGATGACCCTTTGGAGTGAAAGCAGTTGTCCAAACTTAATGACAGCTGAGGTTTAGAGTATTACTTGTTTAATTAAGTTAGCTTTATAAAATACAGCAATTACTTTGGTGTATGTTCAGAATTTAAAAGCAACAATTATCCTAATTGAGGCAATCTCAATAAAAGACTCTACCCCCCAAAAGAAAACCTGCAATCACGGTATAAAGTAATCCTCCCAGGCCTCATCAAGAGCCTGAGGAAATCAGTGCATTTTGCTGCTTCAGAGGTAATCAAATCAGCAGGCTGCTCGACCAGGATAGGGAAGAACAAATTTCTCAACCAAGATCCTTCTCTAAGCAAGTCTTGGCAGCAATCCTGTGTTGTTTAAAGCATGAGGACTGTTAGCTGATGGTTAATTGCATCGGTGGAGGACTGACGTGAAAAACCAGACCCAGGGCTGGGCCATCTGTAAGAGCAGAGCCATGTCCAGGGCGTTCCTGGCACAGCATCGGGTGTGTGTCCAGCTGGAGATCAGCATGGGTCTGGATGGTGAAGCCTCTGAAGTCCTACTCTGTGCCCAAGGTTTTCCAGCACAAAGCACTGAAGGGCATGCGGGGAGGCGATGCCTGGGACGTAGGTCACTGCAGAGAAGCTTCATAGCTGCTTTCCTGACTTTTTGTGGCTTTTTTGAAGCTGCAGTTGGAACAAGATCTGGCTCACGGTCTCTCAAGATTCATACCCTCATTGAAATATCATGGGGTGAAAGGGTGAATGAAATGCAAACTAAAAGACTGGTGTGGGCTGTTTGTTTTTTGGTTGTTTTTTTTTAGATTGCAAAGGAAAAGCTGGCTCCAAGGAAATAGATGAAGAGTGCAGCAGGACATGTGTAACACTGTGGGAGAGGAGAGATGTTGTGATGTTGAGAAGGTCAGGTTTTGTGGAGAGAGAGGCATGAAGAAAATAGAGTAGAGACAAATAGTTTATCAGGGCTAGGAAGCCAGATCCTGATCTGGAAACCCAGGTTTCAGCAGCCACGAAGGAGGTTAGACAAGAGAGTGGGAGTTAGTATGGAGTAAGCAAGGTCAATAGGCAATGTGAAGCATCGAAGATAAAAACTTCATGACTTAACAGCTTTTAGAAAGTGAAGAACTGCTCAAATTAGAAGCATGGATGGCAGGCTGAGCCACAGACTGAAATACAAGTCGTGATGGGTCTGGAAACAGGAGCGAGGGATGCGTTGTGTTCTTCAGCTGTTTTTTGAGGGGTAGGTTGAATTCATTTTCTTGGTGTCTTTGTGTTAGAGCCAGGGACAAAGCTTGTGGCGTGTGATCTGGGAGATGAAAGTCACAGAAGCATCTCAAGCATAATCCTTTCTAATCAGGCAATGCTTGCTGTGATGTGTGTGATATAGATTTGTCTCAGTAAGGAGTAGCTTTTTCCTTGAATGTGTTTTCCTTATAACACAGAAGGAATTTCTCTGTGTGCTTATAGTTTCCATTCAGTTACGGATGTCACATGGAGGGAAGGGTGGCACTGATACCCTCCTAAAGAGCATGGAGCTTGGAGATCTTTGTAGGACAGCCCTTCCCCATCCTGGAGAGCTGAAGCCATTTGTATTCACAGAGGAGTTGGTGTGTTATTGCGAGGGGCTGCCGTTCTCCTGGTGCCTTCACCTGGTGCCAAGAAATAAAAAATGCTGTTTCTGTACATCCCCTAAATGTGGCAGCTGAAAATGGGTCAGTCCATCTTGTTCAAAGGAAAAGAGCTGGCAATATGGGTTAGAGGGAAGCTGTAAAAGCCTGTGAGGGGGGACTGAGGCAGGCTTGCCACGAATGAAAAAGGAAGACAGGATAAAAGTTCAAGGGGGATTTGCCAGAGATTTCCATCCCTTCTGGGTCTAGCATTTTTGTGATTATTGCCTCTTTAATGGGATGCTGTATTTTTGCCTCATCATTAACCTCAGGAAATGCTAGGTGGTAGAGCAGAGCACAGAGAGAATGAAACAGGAACTGGAGAGCAGAAATGCCAAAGTTAGGAGAGCGCACAAGTGCTCCTGCCGTGCTTTGATTTCTGCTGCCTTTATGCCTCAAATGGTTTTTACAAAACTATTTCCTGTGGACTTTGCAACATGTGATGGAGGTTTACGCTGAAGGTTTGAGATGAAAAAAATGCCTTGAGTTTGCTCTGCTTCAGAGGAGGAGGTCCTGGAGTCCCTGTGCCCCCAGTGTGCTGCGCCTTGGGACGCTCTGTCTGGGCCAGGCTGCAGCCCGAGGTGGATGCTGTGCAAAAGCCAGCAGAGCTTGGTGGGAAGTGCGGATGCCTTTGAAGCACCTTGTCTCCAGCGCACTCCTGCAAAGCCCACAGCACACGGCAGTGCTTTCTGAGCAGCAGCAGCTCTCAGGAGCGGGTAGCACAGTTTGACCTTCTCTTTGGAACAAGTTTTCCATTTGAAAGTCTCTGCTTTTTAGGAGTAGGGTTTCTTTTTTCCCCTCTTTTTTTTTTTTCCCTTCAAGCTATCCACTTTTTTTTTTCAGTTGTTCTCGTTAGAAACTCTGCTTCTCCAGGAAACGTGGAAGTCTTAAAAAAGCAACTGGCTTTGACAAAGCCAGAGTGAAGGCTGAACAGGAGATGTGTGCACTCCTGCATGGGTTCCACAGTGGAGTGCTTGTTGCTGAGGCTCGTGTCTTGGGTCACCCCGGGACCTCTACAAGAGGCTTTCAGATCATCCCAGTCTTTCGCTGTTAAATATTTTTATTTTAGTATTAGTTTTGCAGAGAGGAATAATCCTGTTGTGCCCTCTGTATGAAATAACCCCCAAAATGACATCCCCTTTTAAAGTGTTTTTGTCCAAATCATGACAAAAAATCATGAAGCAATTCTAGACATATGAAGTAATTCTTTAGCTTTGTTTTGTTTTGGAGGGGAGCGCATGCATGTTTCTGAAGCAGAGCAATCTTTATTTCTAAATAACTCCTTCCCCTCTCTCATAGCCACCTTTGGACTTACCTCCAACCTCAGCACTTTCTCAACTCACTGCTTATTTCCCCTGCCAACATTTTGGAGGTAGTCGCCAGCTCCCGGTTAAAAAAGGCAAGGTGTTTTTTTCTGCTGCCGGGAGTTGGTCGCCTTCTCGGGTATACCTGATATCCTGTCTGCCTGCTGGGGAGCGCTCCTGTGCGAGAGGCCATGGCTTGGTCCTTGAACGCCCAAGATTTAGCATCTCCAAGCAGCACTTCGTTCTAACAAACTTATTTCTCATTGCAAATGGGTGATGGCAACAAAAGATAAGCCCCAAAGTTTTGCTGGCCCCCTATGGCAAAAAAGAGGAAAAGATCTCCAGTTTGTAAAATGCGAAGCTGGATCCTGTTGACATCAGTGAAAGCTTTGCCATGATCTTCAGTGAAGCCCAAGTTTTGACTTTGGCGTGTGTCTGCCCTTCTGGGTTTCAGCTGGCAACAAAAGCAGGGCTGAACATATTTGCTGCAGTACTTGCAGCTCAACCTGTATCGTCCTATAAGAAAACAGTTTGCAACAGATGATATCTTGTGGGATTTCCGAGATGAGTTTTAGAGCAGAAAGTTTGTAACTGACCCTTAGTTGCTCGAAGGTTCAGTTTGGAAAGCAGTGTGTTTGTGAAAATTTTTTAGGTTAGCATAATAATCATGGTGGGCATGTCAGAGCGTGGTTTAGAGGGACGCATTTTCACCAGAGAATCATTTTCTAATGACTTATAACTGAAATAATGAATTTTCAGTGGTCGAGCAATACCTGTGTAATTTAGCAAGTGCTCTGTGATTAGTCTTTTTAAAACAAACATAAATAAATCTAAAGATGCCTTTATATGTCAAGCTAGTATTTTGAATAAGGGATTAAACCAAAATCTGTCTTAGAACATTTTTTCCACATAAGAGCCCATTTCAGATTTTGTTCATTGTCTTCATGGTTCGCTAAGTTAAAAAGAAAAGCTCTTTAATGAGAGTTAAGCAGTTAATCAGTGACTTCATCGCCCCTTTTCTTTCCTCTTTCAGTGCATTCGTGGAAGAAAAGCAACTCTAGAAGAGCTACAGACAGTTCACTCAGAAGCCCATACGCTGCTGTACGGCACAAACCCTCTGAACAGACAGAAATTGGACAGCAAGAAACTTCTAGGTACTGTTTCCTGGTGGGGGGTCCCCTTCCTGACCTCCCGCACCCCCGCTACTGTCCTCAGCCCTGACTCTGGCAGTCACTTAGTGGTACCAGTACGAAAGGTGGAACATGGTGCTCCCTCCATCCTCAGCTCTGGGCAGTTCCCAGGAGGGTTCTTCTCACCTCCATTCAGTGTCTGCTTGAGAGCAGTACATGATACATCTCCCTTACTTCAGGTAAATCTCTAAACCTTAACTAGGTGAAACGTCCTTTCTTTGATGTCTTCAAAACCTAAAAGGAGGCTTTCCTGAGGAAGAAAGGCAATTCAGACATTTTATTTTATCCTTGTACACTCTGCTCTGCGTGTTAGAAAGTTATCCATTGCTACGTAGGAACTGGAACACCCTACTAAAGAGCTGGATCTGCAGCACCCACCAGCTGCATGGACATCAACAAATAGCTGTCAGTTTTGTGTGGATAATCCACAAGAAAGATGTGGGGGCCTCTTAGATAGTCTTACATTTGTTTAATTTGGAGTAAGATTGTTTATCCCTTTCACTGGAGACTGGATCTTCCTGAAACAGGGCTGCATCTGCCTTAAAATATAGACATTTTCCCTGCAAAAAAACCTGGGGGGGTGTTTGTTCAGATAACTACCCCCCCCCAGCAACCAAACCACATTTATTTTAGCTCCTTACCTCTGTGGAGACGTCATCTTCTCTCTTTACTTTGTGCCTTTTTGCAGCAGTAGGTGATAGGCTGGAGGGGCACTCTGGGAAGTTCTCACATGGGGATCAGCAAAAAGCAGTTGAGAAAGTTTATTTTGGGATTAGCTTGACTTTAGATGATATAAAAAGAGGATTAACTTGATGGCCTGTATGATGTAGTAGTGGCAGCAAAAGAGCTGGAAAGATTTTGCAACATATTCAGTATGTACATTAGATCCCCAAAGAGGAAAGCTATTAGCCAGTTGTTCAAACATGCAACTAGCAATGTATTTATTGCTAACTTACCACCTCTTTAAAACCTGGAGGAATGAAAAGCGGACACCTCTGGCTGAATGATAGCGCAATTATAGTATGTAAAGTTTAAAGAATTTATGATGTCATATCCTTGGTAGTGTAAAACTCTGGCCTTGTGTGAGGTATATCCACCAGTGCAAAGAAACCACGTGTAAATCTTCCCCAGTAGATCTGAGAAGGCTCCTCATTTGCAGTTGCACCACCTCCACGCTGACTGATTTCTCTGCAAATTCTTGAACCACAGCACTGAGGAACATGTGTGAGGAGGTGTGTCCTCACTGTCTGCTGCAGTGGGATCCATGCAGTCCTCCAGCATCTGACCCATTGGCTTCACCAGCCTGGAGCAGACAGGGTTGGCATGCTCCCTCTGGCAGCTGTCATCATCTGCATGGTGGGGCTAAGCAGGCAGTGGGTCACCCTAACCCCTCTTCTTTAGGAGATGCTCCTTGCAAGATATGTTTTTGGGGTGGACTGTGATAACACTGAGTGTTTCCTGCTCATTCAGATGTCAGAGCCTCTTGAGATACTTTTCTGTTGCCTCTTTGACTCTTGGCACAGTCTGCATCAGTAGTTCCACGGCTACATGTGGAGATACAAACAGTTTATTTGGTTAGTATTGGGTTTGGGGATACCCGGGTTTTGCTGAACCATTCCTGGTGGAATGGATTGATGCCAGTCCCCGGCAGGGGGGTTGGACTAGATGATCTTTAAAGTCCCTTTCAACCCAAACCATTCCATAATTCTGTTTGTGGGTGTCAGACTAGAGCTTGGCTGGGGCTACCCCTGAGGCTTGGCTGCTGCCAAGCAGCTGTTCATAAACCTTCTGAGGCTGCAGTCACAGGCAGGAGGTCAGGTCCCCAGGATCTCAAGTGGGAAAGGCTTCCAGTAGCTCTTAGCTCAGACCTCGTTTCCTAAATCCACTCGGCACTTTTTTAACTACTAGCAGAAGGAGACTCTGCCAGATTGCAGGACTATCTTTGCCCATATAGCAGTGGACTGCTGCTTCCTACTGCCCGGCTGTTCTGCCATTGCCCGTGGAGCTGTGCATGCGCCACAGCTGGCACTGGCACTCACGGGAAACATTGAGTTTGGAGGAAGAGCAAACAGCTTCGTCTTTCAGCGTGACTGCCAGTCACCTCACAAGGCAGGAGAAAATAAGTTGATAGCTTGATGACCAGGGTTCCAGAGGGAAAAGCCAAAGAGCCAAGAGGAGTTAACCTGGCTGGGATGTCTGCATAGCATCCAGGGAGAAGTTCTCCTTTGAGAGCAGGGCAGGAAGGGCAATGCTGCCCCTAAAACAAGTTTCTTAACTTGATGGCTTCTACAGTGCTGGAACCTGAGGGAGGATAACAGCTGCTGATGTGCTGGGAGAACCTCCCTGAAAAGCCTCAGAGTGTGCATTTGTGTATAGAGGTGAACAAGCGTGTAAGCAGCCCTTTCTTCAGCCATCCTCTCCTGTTGAGAGTTTAAGAAGCTTTTAAATTTACAAAACATCTTTGGAGTATTCTTTTAAATATGTTAGAGGGTAAATGTATGGCAAACCAAAGCTTTGTGTGAGGCTTACATATGCAAATTTAAGTTTGTTAGATCTGAGTGTCTTGACGTGTGTACACACTGGTGGCTGAGTCTGTGTAGACTCTTTGCCTTTGATATGTCTATGAGGAAGAAAAAGCCTGAAAAATCTTAACCTAAAAGGAAGCACTTGTGAAGCTGGCAGATGAAAACATGAAATATTTCTTTTTAAGCTTCTGCAAATGATAAGGGGAATCGTAGAATCATTTTGTTGGAAAAGATCTTTAACATCACTGAGTCCAACCATAACCTGTCCGCTACTAAGCCATGTCTCTAAGCAGCTCATCTACCCATCTTTGAAATACCTCCCTGGATGGTGACTCCACCACTTCCCTGGGTAAGCCCATTCCAGTGCCTGATAACCCTTTCAGTGAAGAAATTTTTCCAAATATCCAATCTAAACCTCCCCTGGCATAAATTGAGGCCATTTCTCCTTATCCTATCTCTTGTTACTTGGGAGAAGAGACCAACTCCCGCATCGCTACAGCCTCTTTTCAGGTAGTTGTGGAGGGCCATAAGGTCTCCCCTTGGCCTCTTCTTCTTCAGGCTAAACAACCCCAGTTCCCTCAGTGACTTCTCATAAGGCTTGTGCTGCAGACCTCTCACCAGTTTCGTTGCTGTTCTCTGGACGTGCTCCAGTGCCTCAATGTCCTTTCATGTGACAGTTCTTTAGGAGAAAGCTGGAAGAGGGTAAATAGTTCAAGTGTTTCAGAATTGTCAGCAAGCATCACTGTAGCCCTGCTGATTACTTTTACTTCCGCAGTTGTCCTGTAGCTCGTTACTTGAGCCTTACTCCTTTCTCAAAGAGTACCCTTCTTTACACATGTAGAAGAGACTTGCAACAGAAGCCCACCACTGATGCTGAGGTTACTTTTCCTATAGGGCTTTGCTGTGTTTTATCAGGCAGATTTGAAGGTGGCAGGTTCAAGGCAGGTTGTACAACTCTACCTCTTGAAATGTTGCTAAAACCCTTGAAAGTCTGAGGATAAAAAATACCTCATTTGACAATGCAAAGCTTTGGAAGCTGTTGAACAAGTTTAAACCTAGGCAAATAAGGCTGCTTTTAATTTGTGAAGGGCAATCATAAATTGTTGTCAAGAAGATAAATATCGAAATAATGTGTGGATTAGCAGTGAAAGATGTGACAGGACGTCTGAGGCAGGATGATCTAAGAACTTTCATGTGGATCTAATCAAAGAGTGAATCTTGCTGTGCACGCAGATTAAGAATATGGATGCATTAACTCTGCTTCCAGTCGCAGGGGTAACGTATGTGTCTGCAAGGCGTTTGACACCAGCGTGGTCCTCAGTAATGCCTGTCTGCCATCGTGGCTCATTCACGCTCTACAAAGCAGGTAGTTAGCATTTAAGGGAATTTATTCTTTCAGTGTAGACATGATGAGAAGAAGAACCTGATTTGGTAGGAGGAAAAAACCTCAACCCAGTTTAGTTCACTGTTAGCTTCCATTAACTTTAAATAAGTCTCGGGCCAGTTAATATCAGACAACATACTCCAGATCTTTTACAGTGCCTCCATGCACAGATTTCCTTCTCCCCATTTGCCTGTGATGCACAGACACATGTACAAGCCACGCATGTATGGTGACGATGCATAAAAGACAGCGCGTTCTTGTTTCAGTATATGGTTTGTAAACCTGCAGAATTTTGAATGGAGGATAATTTGCTTATATTATTATTATTCAAGCCCAGAAAGTGATGTTACAATTCTTACAGAGGCAAAATTAGCCATACAGATGGTTTTCTCCATTTTTCTCAAACTCTTAACGTTTGGTTTGCTCTTTCAGTGAAAACACGTGTTCTCTTTGCTTGCCACCAGTTTATTTTCTGTCTTCCTCTTTTATGAAGCTCATGCACTCCAAAGTTTTCTACTAACTCTGCAGATGACTGATAATTAGGGTGTTTTTATGATTTCCTGCAGTTGAAAGGGGTTAAAATGTTCATCTGAGAAGACATGCTGAGCAGTTGTTGGTAATGCCTGTCATTTATAGTCGGTATGACTGCTTGAAATGTAGGACAGCACACAAACCTTGCATAAAAATAAGTGATTTATAGAAGGCTTTTATATTGGAAAGGCTTTTGAACAAGCCCAAGTGTGTACATAGGGTATGTACGCATTCTATTGTAGCAGGGTTGGCTGTGTGTTTTCTGAAAATTGCAAGAAAACCCCGCTCTGTTACCGTGTTTGGAAAGATTGTAGCGTTACCATAAAATTGGACCAAAATCTGGTGAACTTTGACTTTTTGACTTACAGGGTCCGGTTTTGTTTTGTTTTTGTTTCTGTTTTTTTCTACAGGTTCTTTAACGTCGATGTTTGTCAGGCTTCCTTGCGGTGGTGTCGGGGTGAGTACTCCCTTTAATGTATAAATAATGTCCTGTTTGTTCTCTCAGCCCCATTGGTAACAAAAAATCGTTGCCTTGCATTCCAGCAAGTGGGTAATTGCAACCAGATGTTCCCCATAAACAGGGTCTGCCTGGGGTGCGGGGTTGCAGTGACAGCCTCACGTGCCGTTCTTCAAAAGCAGCGTGAAGATTTTTTAAACTGTTTTGGAGCGCTGAAGTGTGTGTGACATTCCTGGGCATGTTTCATCTCTGGCTTTTAGAAGGAGAAACCTCATTTCCCAGGCAGTGATGTTGAATGGCTTAGAGGTTGCTACATTTGAAAGCAAATCCTTGAATCCAAAAATGCTTTCTACGTAGAAAGCAGGATGTGCTTTTCATGCCGCTCGTGCTGCAGAGGTGTTTCATCTCCAGTATTTGTACCTCGGAGCTGCCTGCCTCCTTGGGCAGGTGGAAAACCTTTTATTTTCTTTATTAATAAAATAGTGCTGTTGAAGTACAATATTTGGGAAGTTCCTGTAAATAGGAAGTTGCTGTATTTGTGTCTGGGCTGCGTTACTGTCCTCGAAGGAGATGTCTTGCAGGAGGATTGAGGTCTTTCAGTATTTGGCATCTTTCATTTCTCAAGCTGCAGGATGATCACAAGTGAGTTCTGAAGGAGGTGACTAAAACACCCCACAGAATCACGGAAAAGCTGAACATTAGTTTTTAATCTGTCAAGATTCCATATAATAAAAATATTTTTTTTGTTGTTGTTTGTTCTTCTAAGGCTGAAAAAGCCCAAATACCGTTCCAATACCTCGTGTTGAAGGTTTGTGTTGTTTTTTCCCTTTGAAGCCTGAAAATTCGAAAGTTTCCCTTTCAAGTCAGACTTTGTGCTCTAAAGTTTCTGTGAAGGGTGACAGTACAGAAAATCTCAGAGAACAGGAAGGGAAAAGAATGAGAAGAGACAATAAAAGGCATTGTGTTTGAAAATTCACAGTGGTAGTTCTTATGCATAATTGTAGCTCGTGAGGTTGAATTTAGAGGTCTGGATTCTGTTATGGAAATGAAACAAAATTGTTTTCTTCCTGAGTCTTTGCAAAATCGCTGCTTTGAAAATTATCCATCAAGAAGGAAAAAAAAAAAGGAATAATCGGCGTTTATTCGTACCACCACCACTGAGCATTTGTAGAGATATTTTATTTTGTATTGTAAATATGCTGCAGTCTCCTAATTCATGGCAAATTTTTGGCTAGAGTTTAAAAGGTTTGGATTTACTCTGCCCTGCAGTCAGGCATGCCATTCAAAGCAAAAATTATCATTTGCAAATGAAGACTGAATGGTAACAAGTAGAGACAGTGCCTGAGCCTAGCGTGGTCCCAGAAGTCTTGCATTAAATCCTAAATCAAGCCAGGAAATGCCACAGTGCTGGTATTATCAGTACACACAATAAAGATAGCGTTTGCAGTTAATGTGCTGGTCGGTTGTCTCCACAGACCCTTAAATATTAAGTAAAACATTCGCTGACTTTAGTACAGTGCTTTAGCAATTTCAACAGATATTTTCATGTTTTCTAGGAGAACCTTTTTAAACCCAGTAATTTACTAGTAATCAACTATGTGATAGATTTTTTGTAAAAAATGGATTTCTGTTGTTTTGCTTGGTTTTCCTTCCCCGCTTACCTCAGGTTTCAGTGCCGACTATTTGTGTACATCTGCACCTTTCACAGCTGATGCAGAAAAACGCAGTCCTCACTGCTTTTGGGATGCATTTCTAATTAGTATATAGACCCCAGCTATATGTTTGTGAGGAAAATGAGGCCATGGTACAGAATGATTTGCCATAGCATTTCAATTGCTTTTCACTTGTACGTGCTTTGGATGGGTTTAAGCATAGACCGTCTCCAGTGATCTCACGAGATCCTTTCAATCCCACTTCCTTACTGTCTTTCGAAGTGTGAGATTTGTCTAGAAAGCTGGCTTAGCAGCGTGGTATGTTTACTGAAGAAATAGAGGGGAAACTTTAGTCTTTGTTAGCGTGCCAGTTCTGAGACACGTTGCTCTTGATTTGATTTGCTATGGGAAACTGTTGGAAGAAGCCTCCATAGTTGGATCTTATCTGGGGCCACAGAGCACGCCTTTCAGTAGCAGATGAAAACCAAATTATTTTCTGCACCAAAGAGGATGACAAGACGTTTTTGAGATCCGTGTAATGTTTTGGGTTTTTTCTTCTGAGGAAATGAGAAATAAAAGATTTTTAAAAATCAGAGCCTAGGGTAAAAGCATCAGTTAGAAAGAATTTTCATATGAGAGGAAGTGTAATGTAAGTCTGAGAAGTTTTGGCATGTGAATGCTGCTGCGAGATTGAGTGCTTGTTATGGTATAATGAAATTATTTCAAATTATTCAAGCAAGAGAGCTTAAGAGTTGTTTTTCAGGCCATTTTCAGGCTGTAAGTTGGCCGTGTAGTTTTTTTGAGTGATGGGGTTTTATTTAGACTCTCTCCTGTTAGAGATTGCCAGGTTGGCAGAACATTACTCATCACTGAGCGGTAATCAATCTGTTTTATCTTTTTCTTACAAGTGGAGAAGGTTGTGGAGAGACAGCCCTGGTGCTTTAAGAAGTTTGTATGGGCTCCAGTCACTTCACACTGATGAATATTTTCCTGATGGTGAAGGACATGAGGTCCGCATGGTAATCAGAGCACCTGTAGGACATAACCTCAAATTACCAATGGTTTGTGGCCCAGCTTTGAAGAAGAAGGGATTTACTTCAGCAGAGCTTTTATTTTCTCTGACTTTGTCACTCAATAAGTGCAGTCTAGGGGATGCTTCATGGATCTTTGCAGTCAGCTCACAATGATGCTGGACAGCTTTCCAGCTGGCTGACTACTTCATAAGGAGGCTTTGCCCTGGAGACCTTGATCCTGGTCTGCCAAGTGCTTTCCAGGTTGGGCAAACACAAGCATAGTGCCAAAAAAAAAAGGAAAGGGGGAGGAAAAAAAAGCTTTCACAAATTAGTAGTATAAGATGGGACTGGTTCTCTTTTGTATTTATTAGTGGTTAGAAGATGGGAAATAGTGGTCAGAACTATAATCCCTCAGAATCTGGGTGTTCACTGACATGTTGCAATGCAAGACATGGGTGATAAGCAAGTTACTCCTTTGCTGATGGTGTTTAATTAATTTAAGGTCAGCAAAGCAAAAGCTTGCCCGCAAAGAAATGTGGATAATGACATGATAATGAGAAACAAGTAATGTAGTAGCAATATGGCACATTCGGTTCAGTGTTAGATGCAAAATAATGCCTGTGGGCAGGAGGGGGATCGGCCTGGAGAAGGTGAAAGTTGAATGATTGTTGTTCCTTGTAATTCAGGAGCGGAAGATGTCAGAGAAAATTGTGCCTGGAAAGCTTGAAACCAAGTTCTTTTTCTGCAAACAGTTAAACAAGACAGTTCTCTTCCATAGGGGACGTTATGTTGGTTAAAATAATAGATGGTTCTGAAAGGCAATGTAGAGCAGTTTTATGAGGGAGAAGCCCATGAAGAGCTGTTAAGTGCCAAGAAGAAGGATGGAATCTGGAGCCTGGGGAACCGCGAGTTGTTCTTACCAGCAATTGAGACAAAGTTGAAGACCGAAGGAACAGGAAAAAGTTTAGAGCAAATTGCTTCATTGTGTAACACCTTTCAACCTCTCTGCTGAAAATCTAGGTGACAGTTTCTCAAAATCAATGAGAAAAAGGGTAATTTTGTTCCCCGGTTCTTGGAAGCTCTTGCTGATTTATTTTCTTTTTTCCTCATCGGTTTGCTTTGTACGAAGAAGCCTTCACATCACCGTAGCTGACGCTAACAAACCTCTTCCCATCTGCAGACATCTGATCATAGCAGGGAAGAAAGAAAGCACAGAAGCACTTCTATCAACAGATGTGAGCTCTGATTTAAACAGCAGCAATTTATGCCTGCTGATCTTAGCAGCATCTGCGAGTGCAGTATGCAGTATTTTTACTGAGGACATTACCTTCACTTTTCTGCAGCACACGCTTTTTTCTTAATGTATGACTTACATGCACCAGAGCATCACATAATCCAGGATAATTAGAAGAAAGTTTTGGAGAAAGGCATTGGAGCTTTGAAAATCTGCAAAACAGTTCCAGCATACTTACATCCAAATTCTTCAAAACACTCAAAGACTTGATCTTATGATAGCTAACAACTTTGTTTTCTTTCGTGTGTAGTATTTTTTTCCATTCACATTCTAAAAATATCTGAAGATACAGGGCTTTAAAAAACTTTCGTAATGTTTTTGATCTCTTCCAGAATATGTTAGTCTATTTTTGGCTGTAAGGTCTTGATGAGAGCATATAAAAATCCTCACCTGTGCGAGCAATGTACGTTACCGCAGTGCAGAGACAACGAAAAGGACTTCCCTGGAATGCAAATGAGAAGGGACTAATTAGCAAGTCTTAGAAGAACAAAACATGAGCACGGTTATTGAATCAGTGCTCTACAGCAGTAGGAGACGTGGTCAGGTAAAGACAGCTCGCTGGCAGCACGGACAGTGCGTGCTGCTGTCACGTAAGCATGGTGTGGAGCAGTGATGAGGGAAGAGCAGAACTCCTTCACTCCCCTCTGCTCTGCAGAGGCTGGAGCTGCCGTGCAACTTGTTTCTACCCATACCAATGTTTAATTTCTTATCTGTATAGCTCTTCAGCTAAAGAAAAGATGAGAATAATGAAACCTTTTATGAGACTCTCCTCATTTCATTCTTAAATAGCCACAGCGTATTATACAATGTGAGTAGGATCCTCATCATGTGTATTAATAAAGGCTTCAAGTTATAAGGAAGGAAAAACTTTAAAGTTTTACCCTGAAACATTTTAGACATTCCCCATAGAAGAGAGCCTGCACCAAACTGTTGACCCTTCCTCTTCTGTGTTCCCTCATCGTTTTTCAATAACAGTACATCACTACATGCTGCGAATGGTAAGAGCCTGCAGCAGGTCCCAGGCACTGAAGTCCCTCTCCCCACCTCTAAAGCCCTCTCCTGTGGGCTCACCGAGTAGAAATGACAGCTTCTTTATTGGAATGAGCAAGGGATTAATATTACTCAAGAAGATGAGTGTGCTGACCAGGAGAACCGCTTCTCATCGAGCAGCGGCAGATGTGGAAGACTCAGTATCTCTGATGCAGTTGTATCCTCCAGCTTGGGAGAAAAAAGAGAAATACACTCCCTTGGATCAACAAAAGGCAAGAAATATGCTTCCTCTCTCCGTAAAGTCCTTCCAGATGGTAAGGCTTGATGTGCTGTCCCAGCAACAACTCCTGTGATGGCAGCTACATCAAAGAGCTCATAGGCAGGGAAAGCCAAATAGCGTCTCGCTTATAATGAACTTTAAAATTCAGGAATGACGGAGAGGTCAACAGCAGCCTGTGCACCAAACAGCAGCAGCTTCAGAGCTGGAGAGCAGTCCAGCTCAGGGCCACATTAATAACATTTTCCACCATTTCCATGGCAGAGTCTACGCGCCCCTGCTGCAGAGCACTGATGGCTTCAGTGGGACTGTTCAAACACTTACAGTCACACAGATGATGAAGTGCTGCCTCCAAGTAGGACCCAGTGGTCTCCAGACATCCATTCCGGGGAAGGTGGCGGAGTGTTAAATCCTTATCTCAGAGAGGCTTGCAGGCGGGATGGGGCAGTGGAGAGCTACAAGTGGGTGATAGTGGATATCTCTGGATCCAGTCCTCCTCCTGCTGGGGAGCTGAGTGTGAGGGCATGGCATGGCCCCTGAAGTAGGCTTCTGAAGCACAGATGGAATGCTGTTTTGTAAATACCTGATTTCTTTCTGCAGAAATAATAACTCTTTAAAACCGCTTTGTCTTGCCCTCCTCATTCTTCTTGAGATGCTGCCAACACTAGCCTGGTTTCTGCAGGCGTCAAAGAGCCTGAACATGGCAGTGCTTGGCTCAGGCACTGGTGATTTCTACGTACTGTATGGGGAAGGCTGGCACAAACAGATGTCTGAGGAGATCCAAGAATCTGCTGGTCCTTTAGGTAATGCCATGCTTAGAACACGTGAAATTTGGTTTTCTGTATTCCCATTCCTCAGGTGCCTCATGATGAATGAAGATGGCCCTCTGCAGTTCTGCATTCATAGAACAGGCCTAGTGCTTGCTGTGGAAGGGCCAGGAGAGAATGTCTTAGCTACTGGTGCCCTGTAGCGTTTTCTTTCAAGACCAAGAAAGATGGGTTAGATATGCTCAAAGATGGGTTAGATATGCTCGGTCCAGACTGCATGGTGCAGCTGTATGTCACTTGAGCAAAGTGTGACCAGGGGCACTGAGGTGGTTGGCTTTTAGCAAAAGGCAGTTTCTCTGCTGTTTAAATCATGAGTGTGTCCCAGTTGCAGGTGGTGGATGAAACTGCTGGTTTCCCCCAGGGAATGTAGTAGTGTCATCCTGATTGCTAAGCAGTCTGACCACCCCATAGTGTTTTTGCAGGACTGCTGATGAGGAGCCCAAAGATGGACCCTCCTAGAGAGCTAACACACTGGTCAGTGGGGAGGAGAAGCAGCTTGGTCTTCTTCCTGCCTTGCTAAGGGCTTTTGGAGGGACATCATCAGATCAGTCCTGTCTCCTGCACTAGGGCAGGACTGGTCCAGGACTCCTGGAGGTATCATGCATAACTCGGACTCCATCGTACTTCTATTCCCATGTTACTGCCCAAATTTATGGAGGTCCAGGGAGCCATCATACCACAAACAGTCACTGTAGGGCTTTTCCACCGATCAGTGGCTTTCCCCAGAGTGTAAAACTGCACTTACTGGCAGCATTACCACAGTAACATAGCTTTTTGGTATTCTCCGAGTGCTTTGTTGGTTTACTGTGACTTCAAAAGCATCCTTGGGGCAGATGCTGCCAGAAGCCATCCCTGATAACAGGCCTGTGACGATTTCCACCAACTTTAGCACACCCATGAAGGAGATGGATCAATCTCGTGTGGGGCAACTTGCCTCACCCCACAGCTCAGTGAGCAGACTGGATGCCAGACAAAACAAATAATATCTTTTATTTCCTTCTCCTTTGCAATTCCATAAATACACTCAACACAGAGTAAAATGTGAAAAAACAGCTGGTGATCCTTTCTGCAGAGAAATGTTGCATTTATCCTACGATGTTGCCGGGATGGGACAGTGTCGGCGGTCTGGCTTTTGCAAAAGCTGTGACTGGCAAGAAGCAAACAAGCTTGGCTTTCATCACTATGTACAAGACGGCCGGGGGTGCAGTGGAGGAGATCCAGAGCTTCAGCCTGCAAACAGCCCCCCCGGGAGCCGTCCTTCCCCCTCTGCTCTCTGCAGAGTTGCTGGCTGAATGGCAGTAAAAAAAAAAAATGAACAGGCGTTTCATTGCATGTCTGCAAGCTAATCTTGTCTTCGGATGGTTTTTTGGGGATGAATGTGGTAAAAGCCAACACTTTGCACTTTTTGTTTAAATTAGGATGTGATCTCGTATAGTAATGATATGGGGATGTCTGCAGAATGCCTTGCCTTTGGCTTTTTGCATATTTTCAGAAGAAAATATAAAGGATGGTGGTCCTGTCAAATATTTAGTGTTGAAGTACATGTCTGTAGTTAGCAACTAGATGTTGAAGCTCTGTTGTTAGCTTTGATGAGACAGGGTTGATCTTATCCCTGGTTCCCCAGGGAAGCTGCTGTCAGCACAACCTTACCCTGGCAGTCCTGGGCAGGCATCTTTTAAATATCCATTATTAAACATCCTTTATTGTGTGTTTTCGGGTTTTTAAATTTATTTTATGGAATCATTGAATGATTTCATAAACCTTTTTTATTTCATCTGGGATCAGTTTCCTCCAGTAATTAAAGAGAAATACCTATACCGTGCTGTTGGTAGGAGCATTGGTAGGTGACACCTGCAAATTTACAGTGCTTGAGATGCTGAATTTGCTTCTGTGTTACGGCACTGAGCCTCTAGCATTGCAGAGCTGTTGCAAGTGGTCATCTCTTGAGGGTCATTTGGTTGGATGGACACTCAGTAGCAAAGATGTTACAGTCATTGGTGAGGTCCCAGTCCTGATACTGCCAAGATCAGTTCTGCAATGTAATGCATTTGAAATTAATGCCTTTAAAGTTAATGTATAAATATCCATTAAATGCATAAATGTGCTTTTGATTCATTTAATAGATATATTTATGCATTTAATAGATATTAATAGCTTCTACATGAAACATGGGTCTCTGTTTCCTGACTGGGCTCATTGCTCCTAAACGTGATTCCTGTGTGTTTTCCGCTAGGTGGACAGTGACACAATTTGGAATGAGGTTCACTCATCTGGTGCCGCTCGCCTGGCCGTGGGCTGTGTCATTGAGCTCGTGTTCAAAGTAGCCACAGGAGAACTGAAGGTTGGTATGAAAAGCACCTTTGGCTTTGGTACAGGCTCTCTCTGGGCCTTGGCTCAGAGCTGTGTTGTTCAGGAGGTCCAGTTAGCTTTGTTTTAATGGTACCATCTGGCTGCAGTCGTAAAAATCTTTGAGGATATCAGCAAGTGAACAGCAGACTCCTGGTAAATGTTCTTATGCACCGATTAAAAAGGAAGAAACCAGAGCAGTAAGTGAAGTCACTGTTCCAGTGTTACCTGAGGGTCTTGCTGTTGCCTTCAGCTGGGCCAGCCCGTTTGCTGTTTCAGTGACCTCATGCAGAGTAATTTTTTTTTTGAATGGAAGGAAATGCTGTACCAACCAGTTTCCATAAAATTAATATAGACTACTTCCCCCCTGCCTCCTAAACAAGGGAGAACATCATCCACTGCCATGGTCCTGTGAGAAAACCATCATGAACAACTGCATACTTCCAAAGCAGAATTAACACTTCTGGCTTCAACCTCGGCATCTGTCTTTGTGTAATAAACCTTTCCTGTCTCACTTACTCATATTCTTATTTTTTGTGTGTAGAATGGATTTGCTGTTGTTCGGCCTCCAGGTCACCATGCAGAAGAGAGCACACCCATGTAAGTATGTGTATGTGCTTTACCAGCTTGCTTCGTTGTTCATCTGTTGTGTGATGGGAAATCAGAAAAGTAGATTGTTAGGTTGTTCTTGTAGAATATCTTGCTTATTGATGTGCAAAACACTATTATATTCATTGCTCCCAGTAATTCTCTAGAAGAGGGCGTAGTGGTTTTGAAATCATTCCCCACTTCCAGAGAGATCATAAGACACCTGCTGTGTGGCTATATTATGTCTGTAATTTAACACACGTGCATCTTCCAGGGAGGACAGAAGACTGAAAGCAGAAGAAATTTCTTCCCACTGTGTTATACCTAGATGATAGATGCATTAGGACCAGAGAAGCCTATCAGTAACACCTCTCCTTTTCCTCTTGTCTCTCCCCTCTCATCACCTCCAGGGGTTTCTGCTATTTTAACTCCGTGGCAATCGCAGCCAAGCTGCTCCAGCAAAGACTGAATGTTAGCAAAATCCTTATAGTGGACTGGGTGAGTAAAAACCAGTTCTTCCCCTTCAGGAGAGCAGGTGGAAATTGTTGTTTTTTGTTGTTGTTGCAAGGGCAACCATGGATTTGTAAGCAAAATAAGGTTGCCTGGGGTCTGCAAGCCAAAATTAGTTTTTTAAAGGCTTTTTTATTAATATTGTTAAAGTGTCTTAATAAAAAATATTTCTTAAAGGGTCCGTAGTTTTCAAAATAAAATCGTAATTAATAAGTAGTTGCTTCTAAAACAAGCCCGTAACACAGTCTCAAGGATGGGTAACTGCAAACCATGCTCTCTTGTTTGTTTTGATTTGTTTTTTTTTTCCTGAAGTTATTTGACCTTAACTGTTACGATCCATCCCAGCTTTCTTTTCAAGATGTGAAGACTGCTTACTGAGAGGGATGGGCTGTCTGGCACGGCTCGACCAGCAGTCTGGATGGTCTCAGTGTCCTGCCTCTGGGCCAGCACAGCCTCCATGTGAGGGGGCAGGCAGTCAAAAGCGATCTCTAAATTGGAACAAGGCAGTGAAATACTCTGCAGACAGCACAGCGGAGCTGAGAAAGAGCTTGTTTGGGATTTCGCAATGACGATGTATAGCTTTGAAAATGTGCCTGATGGATTTTTATAGATGTGAAAATGTATTTATGTGGCTGTGAAGGCATTTGAGTTGCTGGGTAGCAGCCAAGAGTTTTGATTAGATTGCCACAAATCTTCCATGGGCAAGGCCCACAAGTTAAAATGGATGTATCTGTCTTTTTGACCTATTGGATGGAGAAATTTTTCCTCAGTTCCCATCAACTTTTTCATGTTGAGAAGGGGCATTTTGAATGCTTGTCCTGTTACAGACTGTGTTTCTGCACCAAGTAGCAATGCAGTAGGGGATCTGGGCAGCGGGTTTGTGTCCTTTAACCTTGTTGAGTCCAACACAACTTTGCTGGACACTTGTATCAGTGGTCACCCCACAGACCAAGTAGAGATGCAGATTTTGGGCAACTAATGTAGTCTCCATCCCTCAAGATTGGGAACGAATCCAGTTCTCTCCATCCAAGTCAATTGATCCTGTCCTCAGCTTTGGTATATACTTGGGAATGTGTTTAACCCCATTTATCCTGTTTGTTGAATGGGGAGTGTGCAAAGTGGGTTACTCTCATTTGCGAAAACCTGCTTCAGCTAGATCAGAGAAAGTGCAGAAAACGAAGCACAACAGCAAAGAAAAGCCTTCTGAATCCCAACTTGTTGGCTTGAATCTGCATTTTTGCTAAGGTACTAACCTCCCTAATGCAATCTCTGTCCCCGAAGGATGTTCACCACGGGAATGGTACTCAGCAAGCTTTCTACAATGATCCTAATGTTCTTTATATTTCACTACATCGCTATGATGACGGGAACTTCTTTCCAGGCAGTGGTGCACCCGATGAGGTAAGAGAGTGGATCAGCAGAGCATCCGTCCGTGTCCAATAGGACCTGCCTCGGGGCTGTGATTCAGGTGCTCATCCAAAATCGCTTCAAGGCAAGGCTTGGAGAGAAGCTCCTGCCACTGCTCCCACGCTCGTGCTTGTTAGTGCCCTTCTGGGGCCATTGTGCATTTGGTGCCTTCTCAGCCAAGTCCTAACAGCCGTGGGCTTTGTGTCCTGCCTCGTGAGCTGGCAGGAAAGCGTGTGCCTTGGCTAACGAGCAGAAAATGAGTCAATGCAATTAGGATCTCCAGCCCTTATGGGACAACCTGTTCCAGAGGAGCCCTTTGCCAGCTGTCCCAGCACTCTGTGTACTTTTCAGGACTTCCTCCTCATAGGCAGAAATTGTTTCTTAGATGCAGGAGGAACAGGTTGTCCATGGTTGTGCCACCAGCACTTGGGTTTCGTGGCATGGCCTTGGAGCCTAGCCATCCCCTACTTCTCCTGGCCCTGCCAAGGCACCGCTCGCCGACACTGCTGCTTTTCTATCGCATGGCCCCGAGACAGTGGGATTCTAGCACTGGTCACTGATGCTGCTGGACCAAATCCACCGGTTCCTGGTGGTGTCTTCAGAGTCTGCAGCAGAAGAGCTGGGCCAAGGAAGGGTGAAGACCTTTCTCCCTGAGCTCTGGATGGATGCTCCTACATCTGTTGCATCCTTCCTTTCCCTCTAGGTTGGCAGGAAATACTGTCCTTCAAGAGTGATTTATTGAAGGAAAATTATATTAAATACTTAGTTTTGTGTACTCCGAGGCACTCCAGATTATATGAAAACTCCTGGAGTTCTTACCCTGTGAATTTTACATTTTCCCATTCAGCAAACACTGATGTTGCTATTTTAGTTTCTGAGGAAACTTAAACGTGATGTGATACTGCTTCGTTACCCTGTTGTGCACTATCATTGTAATGAATAAGCAGCAACCCTTTGCGTCAGGCTTGATTTCTGCTTCAGGATACACAAAGGTCTCAGAATTACTTTTTTGTTGACCTTTTAATAATCTAGTAATCTGTTTTACAAAATATCTGGTATTGTAAGGAAGCACTAGACTATACCATCCACTCCATACTCCTGTTTTCATGTGCAGAGACCTACAAACCCACAAAACCCAAACTATGTGTGTAGGAGCTCAGAGCCCTGTGCGGAGCTGCTGACACCCAGTGGCAGCAGATGCTGCCCCGCTCCCTTGTTGTCCCCAGGGACCCACACTCAGGCAGCCGTGAGTCTCCGATTAATGAAGGGACTGACCACAGGCTTTTGGGTTTCAGTGAGGATGAGGAAAACATGGCCCTGCTTTTTGCAAATGAATTACTGGAAACCCCTGGTTGATTTTTTTGTTTTTCACCTTTCTCATATATTTGCAGTCAGTGCAGATGGGGATGTTTGAAGTACACGCAAGGATGGGGATATACTCATGTTTACCACCCACGTGTCACTCAAGCAGCAAAACTCTCTTCACTGGGAATCATATTTTTCCCCAGCAGAGGGGGAGCTCGCTCTGATTAAAACTGTGGGTTTTTTCCCCCAGTTGCGACTGTTAATGAAATATAAAATATGTTTCTGAATAAAGCTGAAAACTAATTAAGGCAAAGTATTGCATGTAACACACTCTTCAACAAAAGGGAGGAGGATCCACTTGGTGATGAGGTGGTTTTAGAGTGATCAGCAGTCAAACACTGCAGGCCTACAGCTCCCATAGAGATCACAGCATGGAGGAGCTTTTTTTCACTCTAGAGGGAAAAATTAATCTCGCTTACCTCCAAGCTATTGAATTGAAATC
This sequence comes from Mesitornis unicolor, assembly GCF_000695765.1. Classification (NCBI taxonomy): domain Eukaryota; kingdom Metazoa; phylum Chordata; class Aves; order Mesitornithiformes; family Mesitornithidae; genus Mesitornis; species Mesitornis unicolor. Next base: position 37,636 of record NW_010202547.1, read on the forward strand.
CATATTCAACTGGAAGATTACTAAGACAGCAGAGATGTGTTGCCACTGTTCGCTGTTTCTGTATGTGTAATTGAGAGGACTGTCTCTCTTTTTCAGGTTGGCACAGGAGCAGGAGTTGGTTTCAATGTTAACATGGCCTTTACTGGTGGCCTTGATCCACCGATGGGAGACACAGAATACTTAACTGCTTTCAGGTAATACTGAAGTTTTCCTCTGACAAATGTATTTTTCACCTAAACTGGGTTTCTTTTTCATTGGGCAGTCCTCCTTAATCTTGAGTTTCTCTCTTGCTAAGTTTAGAAATGCAAGACTGGCATCTCATTGCACTTACTTTTAGAGTGCCATACTAAAAATAAAGGTGAATTAAGTAAGCAGGATTTTACTGGCCATAGGAAGCGTGCCTGTTACATTAGGAGCTTGACATACTCACTGCTCAGTACTGGTTGCTGAATGAGTGTAAAACGCCTACTGATATTAATAAGCTCTTCTGGTTTTGGCTGCAAATCTTTTTACCTCTTTGGAGTGAGTATTTTTATGAATAAACCCACCTGGATTGGGAGAGTAGCTTAGAAAAGTGTTTTAATAAGGCAGGGAGTGCAGCTGCCCCAAGACTCGAGACATCATTGCTGTGCTGCAGACCATGGTCCCCGACTTCTGGGCAAGTTGGCCACGCAGTCCCTCCTCTGCAAGAGCTGTGCTCACAACTCCCACTCCAGCTCACTCCAAAGTGTACCTAGTAAAGGGACATGGGCTTGTTTTGATAAGCTTTAGATTTTATTGTTATTCACCCAAAATATCAAATATGCCTGTTCCAACCAACTGGAAATGGAAGTGACTGAACTGTTGGGTTTGTGCTTTTCTTACTGGGTTGCAGTTTCTGCCCAGAAGCAGAATGTTGTGTGTTGTGCATAGAAATATAGCCATCTCTTTAAGGGTTTCTCATCACTCACTGTCAGAGTGTGAATGAAGGTAAGCAGAGCTGTGGAATTGAGTTAATGTGTTGCTGGGATATCCTCCTTGATGAGCAGTAATAGTAATGCCAGATCATAGAATGGTTTGGGTTGGAAGGGACCGTTAAAGATCAACCCCTAAGATACAAACCACTGTCCTGGGTTGTATAAGCATATTCAAGTGTGCTCCGAAGAACTGGTGTTGTCTGAGTCTCCAAACAGAGCAGAGGATGAAGCCACTTGTTGACGCACTTGTTCGTGTCCTGCTAGTGCTACTGTCCTGCTCACACAAGCACATGATACCTGGAGATCACAGGGACGTTTCTGCAGGGAATTATTTGATCCGATTACTATTACTTTCCTCCTACTATCAGCATCATCATCAGAAGTCCATGAAGCCAAACACATTAGCTGCTCCACGGTCATGCACACCCACGTTGTTGTGTCTCTGAGCTGTGTCACTGCAGGAGTATGGGTTGAACATCCATCTCACTGCTTGGAGCAGCTAAAGGGGAAAATACCCCATTAAGGCGATTGTACGTCATTGGTATTTTGGGGACTTGCTGCAAGCCTGGAGTGATGCATTTGTCTCCCAGAGCTGCAGAGAATGGGAAAAGGAAGGTAGTAAAATTAACTATGGAAGCTACAGAAGAGCAGGATGAAACAAAGGCAGATCTTTGGGTAGAGGAGAACTTGTGAGTAATGCAGTAGTGAATAGAGGCCAGTGTGAGACCACACTTTCCTTTCTGACAC
>NW_010202547.1:39369-48623 GCF_000695765.1 Mesitornis unicolor
AAATATAATTCTCTGACCGGCTGGATATATAGGCTTCATTTCTCTTACAGGCTGTCCTGTTTCATCTCCTGCCTCCCCACTGTGCTGTGGGTCCAGCCTCCCCAGCTGGCATCTTCTTTAACAGTTATGGGTTGAAGTGGTTTTCTGTCCCCAAACCAGATCCACTTCTGGCGACTGTCCCACGTAAATTCAGGGAGACACGGGCTTGCCAAAACACGGGATGCAAATTTCTGGCGACAGGCAGATGGAATATTGCCTTCATGGAAGAGCATTATTTTCTGTTCTTCACTGTGGGTGTATTTGTATTCCATTATACTGAGCAAGAAGAGCTTTTACTCTTCAGCCTGCCATTAAAAAGCCTTCAAAGAATGTATACAATTTAAAATAACATCGAGTCAAATAACTGTCATTTGTCTTGATGTTTTATTCCTGTTACAGGAAAGCAGCACTTTCCTCCAAAGTGGAAGTCTGTTTATCCCAGCAGTCAACAAGACTGATCTCTTCATTATAAAGTGAACCCATCACTCGCGATGGAGCGACATACGTGCTATTAAATATTAATTGAGTTCCAAGACTCCTGGAAAATTGCTCAGTCTGCACAGTAAGACCTTTTGCCAGCCATTCCTTAATAGGCGCTGGTGTCTTTTTGCCCAGAGACTGCAGCTATTTGGGGAACATATTTTGGAGCTAGTCATAGCCCTTATTTTGCCAGGGTTTGGGGATATTGTGACTCGTCCTCCTAGGTAGCACATCCCGTAGTCTGCTCCGTGTCCACACCTTCAGTCAATAAGTTACATTGGAAGTTGTTTTTTTTTATCTTATGCCAAGTTTGGTCATGATAATACATTATCAAGTGACCTTTTTAAATCTTAACCAGCTTCTTTGAAAAACACTTTTTTCCCCCCCTTGAATCTTTCTATTGATTTTAATGTAAAATAACGCTTTGAAGTTTGCAATTTATAGTCCCCCGAGAGTTAGAAAGTGAAGGGAATGGGTCATATATCCTTTTTTTTTCCCCTTCCCTTCTTTTCTTGCATTAGCCCCTTGAGACAATGCATGCCTTCAAGGCAGCACCTTGTTATTCCACCCCATCGAATGCCACGTTGCATTTGCCAGGGATCAAACCGAAGATGAAGAAAAGATAAGAAAATTGGCCATAATGAACTCCAGAAGCAGCAGGCATTTTCACCATGAACTTGGAAACTCACAGTGGAGAATTGAGCTTTAATTCAAACCAGTCCAAATGCCAAACTGTGAGGCTTTGAAGTCTGTAGAGGAATCAGTGGAAATCCTTTGAGCTAGGCAAAGATACTGATAGACTTTTTTTTTCTTTTCTTTTTTTTTTTTGAAGCCTTAACTCTTTGCATACTTGCCTGCTTTTAGGGAAGAAAGTCCTCTTTCTACGTAAAACAAGCAGAAGGAAAAAAAGCAACATGCTTTTCATTTCTTTTTTTTTGTTTTATTTCAGAATGAGCTGGTGTATGGACTTGATAAAAGCCTGTGCTCTAAACGCGATAATAATTGAGATAGTTGTCCCCATAAATTAGTCTTCTGATGAGTGAATAAATAAATCCCAATGAAACTGATCATTCCCGCGCTGAAAACCCATTTCAGTGTTGTTTTACTCTTCCCGAAAAAGGACGGTAACTTGCATTGATCAGATTTTTTCGACAGATAATTTATTCTGCGAATTTTGCCTTTCCCCTGTTTGCTGTGCAGCGTTGGGTTGGACAGGATAGCCTGACCTCTATAACGTTTATTAATCCTGCTGAGCCCTTTCAAAAGTGAGAACAAGAGTTAAAAACACGAAGCGGGGAGCAACCTTGCCGTGCACTTTGTCACTTATTATCTTCATAACCGAGGGCTGAAATCACCAGCTGCCCTGTCTGGAGGTTGGGTTGACACCATGATTGCTGTATTTTGTATTTTTTTTTTTTAGAGAGGAGCAGGGTGGAGTCACCCTGGTCACTAATAAGATGTGCAGATGGGATCTGGGGAGTTTGCTGCGGGCTTGGCGCTCCTCCACCCCATCGTAGCGGCGGCTCTGCCTGCCCGAGACAGCACGACATTGTAATTTAGCTGGCCATTGGCCGGGCAAAGGTCCCACGGCTGAACTCACCGCCAAACTATGTGGGCAATACAGATTTCACAGATTAGGCAGAGATGTATGAAACTCTTAATGCGAAAAAACGCAGGGCATATTATTTTGGAAGTCCTGAACTCGTCAAAATGTTACTGGTATTCATCGCTGTTTTTCCGTAGTTATAGAAACAAAGGGTTGTAAAATTCAGTGTTGTTTTTTTTCAATGGGTGTCTGTTGTTCCTTTACTTGTTATGCAAGCAGAAACCGTGTTTGCTTCTGTAAATCCTCACGACATTTTCAAAAGCAGAGTGTGCAAACCCAGCTAAGAGACCGGCAGAAAAAAATGCAAAGACTGCAGCTAGTTCCTTATTACACTGGAACAGCAATTACTTAGTGAAATTAAAGTGTGTTATCCACACAAGTTTTCTCCTAAATTTACGGCAAGAAAGTTTTCCTGATGATTCTAGCAGTTGTGTTGTCTCATACAATTTTTTTCCCTACTCTAAAGTATCTTCCACAATTATAATTCCATACACAGCTTGATTCCCTGTTAGTTTTATTTTTATTTAAGGCTCCCTCTTCCTGCCTTTCTTGGAAAGTGTTAACTGAGTTCAGGAGCCAACCTGGGGGGGATTTTGTTTCTTCTTTCGATCCGTAAACCATTTCAGGAGTGAGTAAGAGGGAAGGGGGGAAGTCAATAATGTTTTGCCTGGAACGGTTGTTTCTGTGTTTTAGATTTCATGCTCTCCCGATGCTGATTTCGTCCCCAAATTCCTAATCCCTTTTGACATAGTAAATGACCGTGGAGATGGCTGCTCGGGGAAACAAAGACCGGAGTCTTCAGGAGGCTGATTAGCCTTAGGAGCAGCGGATAATGTTTTTATATGTATATAATATATACAATATACATATATATTTGGCCAACAGTGGGAAAAAGAATCTCTGAAAAAAGTGCTCGGCCTTCTAAGTTTCGCTGATGATTTGCTCACTGCAATTGAGCATTTAACAAAAAAATCCTCTGTAGAATTGTTTAATCTGCCTGTTATTTATTTGGCGTTTAATTGGTGAATTGGTCAGTAACAGACTCAAAATTATTCAATCTTCTGGAAAATAAAGTTGTATTTTCTTTTCTCTCCCAAACGATTGCAGAACATGATCAGTTTTTAGTCTTTGTAGCCGTCAGTATTGACTAGCATGTAGCTGTTCAGTGTAGCTGTGTATTCAGAGTCAGTTGAAAATATTTAATTTATTTTAAGCAAGCAAAACAACCCTCTAAAATTTAGGAAATTTAAAGGTAACTCAGATTTTTAAAAATCCTACATGGCTTAAATGAATATTCGTTGTTATAAACCCTTTCATTCCTTGATGAATAACTCTGCAGCCACCTCAGTCATTAGTTAGAAGACCCAGTTCCAGACAAAACTCACCTTAGTGAGTAGTAATTTTAATTTCTAGCTTTTTAAATAGTATTATCACCAGGGCAAAGCCGTAACTTTATTTGCAGTTTAATTGTTGCTTTCTCTTGGGGACTTAGCTTTACTGTGATAGATCTGAAGAAAGACACTGTTTTCATCTGTGCACAAGAAAAATGAAAAACCGAAAGATTGGGTTAGTTGTGCCTGAAGCGCTGCACACAGGTGAAATCTCAGAACTACATCATTTGAAAGCGGTTTGTTTGCTTGAGTCTTTAATTTTCACATGTGAGCCTTTGTTTACAATTTAAAAGAAAAGACAAGAGAGGGAGTGCTGAGAGGCAGGAGGGCTTTGGGCCTCCTGGTTCTGATTTTATAGCCAGTGATGTAGCTGCTTACGTACATGGTGAGCATCAAACAGAGCTGGGACTGTGGCTTTGGAGTACTGGTGTAATACTGAAATGAGGAGAAAATCAGAAGCAAGAGCAGCCCCTGAGGATTTGGGTAGGAGTCGTAGCCGAAGGAAAGGGTTCAAGTCTGGATATGAGAGTGCTCTTGAGTTTGGATAGGTTTGTGATGGTCAAAGTACCAAAAGCATCATTAGGCATTAGGTGTCATTTATCCTGACACTCTGTCATCTTGTGCTTCTCTTCTGGCTGCTTCCATCCAGGACACGCATGCCCATCTCGTGGGTAACAGATCCTGTCTGTCCTCTTGGCTTGGTCCTCTTAGAGAGGGGAGCCAGGGTCCTCCAACACATGGATCTTAAAGCTCTGAGGGACTTGATTAAGATTTACTGTGCGTACAGAGCAGCACTAGTAATTGCTCAGAAATGAAGATGCTCACAGGGAGTAACCGGTGGCGGCCACGTGGTTGCCTTGTCCTGCACGGGAGAAAACTCTGGACATCCTCAAAACGGCTTCTTCTAACTATTGTCAAATACCGATTGATTTACTTTTAAACAGCAACTGCTGCTTTTTCTCTCCTAAAATTTGTGCAGACAGGGTTCACGATTAACTCGATGCTGCCTGTGCCGCTAGAGGGTATCGTGGAACTGCTGTCACCATGCACGGACCTTCAGTCAAACGTCACAAGCTGATCGTGCTGCTTGCTGCCTGTCCCTGTTCCTCGGGTGCCTTCGTGCTTGGGTGTCAGCCAGATGAACTGTTCCATGGCCAAAAAATCATCACCGATTCAGGGTTGCGTAGGTTGCTGAGTGCTGGCAGACCATGCACACTGCTTGGGGTGCAGGTTTGGGCTTGCTCCATGACCAGCTTAGAGTGATCCTGCACATCAGCTGGGGTTCTAGCAGCTCCTATGGTATCATAACTTTGGGGGGAAAAGGAAACAAACAAACAAAAAAAACCCACCACCTTGATGATTTTAGCCGTTCTCCTTCAGTTAGAAATTAAAGAGCTCTGCAGTGCTTCAAAGCTCAGGGAGAAGAAAAAAGAAACCCTCAGCCACGTGCACTTGCTGCGAAACTGCGGCTTTAGTCCTTTGTGAAGGGGGAGGTTTCTACTTAAGTCTGTGGGTTTCGCTAAACAAATTCTGTCAACTGTAAAGTCATCGGCAAAAACTGCACTATTTTGTCTTCCTTATGTAATCATCTCCCTGAGGGCAAAATGTATATGGCAATCACATCTTCTGGGGGGGGGAAATAAAATTCCTCTTTCAGATTTTGTAAGAATTAAAATAAGAATTTTTTTTGCATAGATTTCTGTGTCTACACCGAGACTGGTAGGCAGGAAGATTGCAGGAGGCTGTTAGGTTACTGTGGCAATCAGTTGGCAAAAAAATAAAGTTAGAAATCTTTTTTTTTTTGTTGGACTGCCTGGTGTCTGAGTGCCTTGACCAGACCTGCGATGTGCCTGGCATCCCTGCCTGCAGGGAGCCCAGTGCAGGGACTCTGCTCTGCAGTGGCAATGGAAACTGCTCAGTGGGTTTGACCAGCGCTGGTAGTACTTCATTGTGTGGTAGATGTTAACACTCCTTTAAAAATAAGCTCTGCGGAGGGCAAAATGGCAAGAGCTCAGATAGCTCTTGGAGGCTAACACAAATTACTGACACTAGCAGATGTCTTATGGCTGTTGAACATTGCTGTAGTGAGAGATGTGAATTTTTATGGGTGTCTTGATGGCACTTGAGCAGTCTCAGCACTGAACAGACATTTCTGAGTGCTTTCTATGTGAGTGTATCATAACCGCTATACTGAGTATAGGTGAAGTTCTGACGTGTGCAAGGAAATTTACAGGTTCATGCTTTGAATGAATATGAATAACTTCAATTCATGTTTTACAAAGTTAACCCTGCCAGTAGGCATTCCTAGGGCAGGGAAAGGAGGAAATACTGTTGTCTTCAGTACCAACAAGGGACGGCATTGATCAGATTGCCCTAGGGATACATCCAGGATTCAGTGTGTACATTTATTATGGAAAAAAAACCCATAATTTGGAAATTATTACTCTATATTAAGGGCAGCCCTCTGTGCACATCCTTGCTTTTCCACTATTTCCTGCAATTATCGGTGCCCAATTGAAAAATTCAGAACAAGTTTCAAGCCTGTAGACGTGAGGTACCCTAGCATGAACTGAAGGTGTGACAAGATGTTCATCCAAGAGTGCTTGTGATGGCCTTCCTCAGTCAGAAAGGATTGTGGGTGTCCACATCATGTTTATTAAGGAGCTCTGTTGCTTTGACTTATTTTCCTTGCTGTAATTTCAGACCTGCCACATTTGTGTTGGAGCTATTACTTACTTGCTTTCTGCACAACTTTCCAGCTATGCTTAGTCGGCATGTTGACATGAGAGATGGGGTGTTTGCAACCTTGTGTAGGTTTTGAACAGATATTGAGTAGATTGAAGAGAGAAATCAGTGGGTAAAGGTCTTTTGCTGAGGCATCACAGACACAGACCTCTTGTTTCATTGAAGTACCAGCCTTTACAGGCAGTAGTTTACAGATGCTAAGCAATTTAGTCCCTTTTTTTAGCAAACAAGATGTCAGAGGATGGGGAGGTGGAGTTCAGAGAGGCGTATTTGGGTGGGATATTGTATATTAAAGCTTTTTGCCCCAAGTGACATCCCCAGCCTTTCGTTGTGGTAAATGAGAAGTGCAGCGAGGGAAAAATAAATAGCTCTGCAGATTCTGCAAAGGCTAAAAGAGATATTTTGAAGGAGCACATGGAGACACCGAGATCGCTGTTGGACAGGTTTTCCAGGTGGTTTTGCAGCCTGCGCCAGATGCCCTCCTATTTTCTCGTTATTCCCTTGTTCCCTGTGTATAAAGCAAGATAGGATCACAAGCAGAAAACATGACGTACGGCAACTTAATTTTTTGGTCAAGACTTGAGGCTGTTGATGGAGGAATTAATAGACCTCACTGGAAAAGAAAGAACACAAAATTGACCTTAAAACTGTACTGCGTTGGTGATGCAAGGTGTTCTGCCAGCCAGGCTCTTGCCTTGTAAGAAAATAGGAGATGGGCTTCGCTACCGTGGAATAATAGTACAAGGTTTTATAACAGGTTTGTTCAAGATGGTTTAAGTGTTGCTGGGTTTGTTCAAGAGCCAAAATAACGTGTCTGCCATTGTTGAATTTTTCTTGCAGAACGGTGGTAATGCCCATTGCCAATGAATTTGCCCCAGATGTTGTGCTGGTGTCATCTGGTTTCGATGCGGTGGAAGGCCATCCCACACCTCTTGGAGGATATAATCTATCAGCAAAATGTAAGTTGTGGATTTACAAGAGCAGAGATCCAAAACTGGTGTAAATTGCTGCTGTCCTAGGGACTGAACTACAGGTTTTACTTTTTGGAGTCTATCTTCAAATCTTTCATTTCAGTGGCAAACTTTTCATCCTTTTTCGTTGCTTTTTCATCTGTTCTGTCACTGCACCTTATATATTTGGGTCTGACTGAAGCCGCCGTTGTCTTGAAGCATTGCAGATTTCATTTTCATGTGCGAATAAATTATGTAAGGAAGTTAAAAGTCATTTGTAGTCACATCTCTGTAGAAGACAGCTGCAGAATTAGTTATGCTTGTTTTAATGCAAAATTTCTGAAATAGGTAGTGCCAGATGTAAACAGGTGTGATACAGGGAAGATCTGATGATGATTCAGGTTGCTCTGAATGTTCGTAGAAGACCATTTCTTCCTCCAGGATGCCTTCTTAAAAATTCGAGCTGAATATTGTTGTTCTTCACCTTTTGAAGCAATTAGACTGGCCCACAAGAACCTCCTTTTTTGGGTTGGATCCATGATATTTTGCATTGCACAGGAGATACACTGAAGTTTCCCCCTGCCTCGCCTGCCCTTCAGCTATGCTGGGTTTATCTGGCACTGTTTCATTCAAGTCAATTGAGAAGACAGTTTTTCTTGCAAGAGGATTTTACTATTATTTTTTAAGAGTTTGCTTCAGCCAGGAAACTTATTCTCTGTGGTGAACTTCAGAACCTCATAAGGTAGATGACCCTATAAACTTTATATAAGAATAAAGTGAAATAGATTTACAAGAGACAAGTTATTTAAGATGTCCAGAAACACTTTGTAATGAGAAGGTCTTGTTTACCTGCTTGTTGAATTTCCCATGCTCTGCTACTCTTGCAAAACAGTTATGGGCTCAGTTCTGAATCTTTTTACCTGGCTGTTAATTTGCCAGTTTGCAAAGGTGCTTGTGGGACTCAGCTGCAAAACAGAAAGCAGGGAGCACGGATAGAGGGTTGAAATGCCCTGGTTTTTCTTTTCCTTGGAGTTTTTTTTTTTCTTGGAGGAGGAAGGTTGCTTTGAGGACACGTTTTATAAATCCTCACAGCTTGGTTCTGTTTTGTTTAAAGGGTAGAAATGTATTGTGTGTCATATGATCAAAGTCCTGGGTGCCCCAGGAATTTTTATAGCATATTATATACGGGAAGAAACGTCTGTTAAGAACTACATGTCAAATATCTCTGAGGCACTGCGATGCTGCTATCACAACTGAAAGCACCGGCAGCAATTTTACTGATTTCCCCTTCCCCTCCTCCCTCCCCCTTGACTGCTCGGACTTTGCATCTCATAAAGCAGGGCAAAAAGCTGCCTCCTGCCCTCCCTCTTTCTTTCCTTCCTTCCAAGGGAGATACTGGCTGCTGTATGTATAAATTTGGGGTGCTGAGGGGTTCAGGGAGGATGGCAGTGCCTCTCACCTGGGATAAACTCCAGCAAAGCGTTGCTGGGGGAGATAACGTCCCCATCCTGCAGCGCGCACGGCTGAGCCGCTTCAGCGGGGAGCTGCGGCTGGAACTCTGCAGCCAGCGTATTAAAATCCAACCTGGCTTATATTATGTGTTGAGTCCTTTCAGATCCCTTGTGGTTTTTTTAATATGATGTAATTCCTTTCTATAACGCTTTGATCCTTCGCCAGGAGCCTGATTCCAGCCGCAACCTTTGCCCTTCTCCTGCATTTCCTCTTTTTCCCTCGTTACAGGCTTTGGGTACCTGACGAAGCAGCTGATGGGCCTGGCCGGAGGCCGCGTTGTCCTGGCCCTCGAAGGAGGCCACGACCTGACCGCCATTTGTGATGCCTCAGAAGCGTGCGTTTCTGCTTTGCTGGGAAATGAGGTACAGAGACAGGCAAAATTGGGGGCCACAACCTCCTATCCCCTTTGAATTCGGGCACCTCATCCTCCAAGATGGTCAATCCGCCAAATTTTTGTCGTCGTTTTGGGTCCTTTTGACAGATGTTGATTTAAAGAGTGCGTGTGGACAGCAGGATGACCATGAGCCAGCA
>NW_010202548.1:0-15932 GCF_000695765.1 Mesitornis unicolor
CCCTTCCAACTCCTAACATTCTATGATTCTGGCTAGAGGTCAGAACACAAGATAAAGTTCCTCCAAGTTTAGAGGTACTAGCAAAGTCAGAGTAAATAAAAGCAGCAATTAGAAACAAATAAACCTAAACCAGAATTTATGGGTAATACCAGGTGTAGTGATCATTTAGTACTGTAACTTGGGCTAGGAATTAATCTAACTAAAGTAATGCAACAGTTCTTCTTATTCACTGTGGGGAACAAAGCAACATATATTGAGGTTTTTAAGGCTATGAAAGTACACTGCTGTAATTTCAGGATGATATCAAACTCATAGATCTTAAGGAAAATTATTTTGGAAATTTGGTTCTCTTCTTGTTTTAATATTTGCTTTACAAGTAGATACATGATTAGAAACTTGGGGAAAGATTAGGCAGAGCTCATTTGGAGCTAACAATGTGCATGTTAATGCAGATGCAGAGAGATGCAACTTCCTCTACCCTGCACAGCAAAGATGGTTTAACAGAGGACCAACACCTTCCTATCTCCAAAACATACACACACAAACCCCCAAGACAGACACAGAGGAAAAGAATGAGATGCCTTCTGCTCCTAAGGCAGAAAGGGATGCAAGACTTAAAAACCAGAGGGGTGAGATCAGGGAGCAGAACTTAGTAGGAGACCAAGCACTCTCCGAGAAGTGAAGGGAATTCTTGCTCCTGAACTGTCCTGCCTTATTTATCACCCAATGGCTACCTTAGCAGGGAAGGGTATGACTGGTTTGGACCAGGAAATGGGAATGTGCAACTACTCCCTTCTGGTTTATGAATCCTAAGCACTGTATTTCTGAATGAGACTGCTGAGTTGAGACACTTCTGGAAGTGTCTCTGCTTCTCAGAAGTTATGGTGACCGTATTTTGTACATCACTCATGCTGTCACTTGCATACAAGTGATCTGTACATATCTCAAGGGTTCTTTAGAGAGGAGGATGCTCAAAAATACTCAAATCTGTGTATGATGTACAGAGCTCTCTGCTAAGATCGCCTGCACTGCTCGAGGTGCGCATAAGCAGACTTTCAGGCACTGAGGGTATTTAACTGGAGCTACATTAGCTAGAAGAGCTCATGGATTTGGGGCTTGATAGAAATCTGGCAAAGGTTAGGACGACACAATTAGACTCTGACACTTAAATTCCTCCCAGACCCCTCTTCACATCTATCAGCCTTGCTTGGATGGAGCTCTGAGCTGTTTCAAGCGAAGAGGAGAATCAATTTACAATTAGTTTATGATTAAAAACCAATGGCTCTATGAAGGAAGAAGCAACTTTTATTGCAAGCTTAGCAGGATAACTAGAGATCAAAGAGAACCCTGTATTCAATATAGGAAAATGCTCCTGAGCCCTATTGAGGAGAGTTCATGAACTAATTCATTCAAGAAAGGGGAATATTTTTAGAGTAACCCAGCAGACCTGAACGTCATAGAGAAAAAGATAAAGGTAGGAAAGAACAAATTAGAAACATGCTTAGAACATGGTGAAATTTTGCTGTTCCCACTTTTAACTCTCTGTTTGAAATAAGTAAAAGGAAACCAAAAGAGCAGTGATGAAACTTTTGAAGCAAGTACGTGAGGCAGAACCAAGGACTCTACCCTGGGGGTGTCCCATGTGCAACTTTCTGATATGGAAAAATAAATCAGTAATTTGATGTGAAAAATCCAAGTGAATTAATAAACAGCAACCATAATGCTGGCTAACCCTTCCCCTCCTGAAATATAATGCAGCTATTACTCAACCAAAAGGAAGATGCTACGTAAGACCAAAGGTTTTTAATCTGTTTCTGACAGTGTCCATTAATGGAGACCTAAAAGAGATGATAAAAATAGGCCAAACTTGTAATGCTTTTTCCTTAACGTGTCCTTCCAATTTCAGTGCAGATTTCAACTCGGGGATTTCCTGAGCCAGAGATGGTATCTTTGTGTTTAATAACCCTCAGCAAGTTTTTCTTCCATTACCTTGTCTTTTTCAACACACGAAGACTTTTAGCATACGGAAGCATCCTCTGGTAAAAAGTTTCACCATTTCATTAATTCATGTGAAAAACTATCTTCTTATGTTTATGCTGAACCTGTCACTTGCTGACATTTAATAACTCTTAGTTCTTCTATTACAAAAGGTAATGAAAATCGCGTCTCACAGAACACATTATACAGCTAGAACATGGTTTTACAAATGCTCAGAGGATCCCTTTTTCTTGAAGCAAGAAGCTCAGAGAAAAAAAATGGTGCAAGACAAGTAATAGCAGAAGTATTTTTTTAATATATTGAGTTTTTCTCCTGCCTTATTCCAGTTGATCGCTTGGCAAACTTTCCGAAGTGTTTATTGTATATTAAGTTCAGAGTTGTCGTGCTAAGACTTACACACATATTTGCTGTGTCTTGATTCTGTACCAACGGTTTATCATTCTGCGAGCAGTAATCAAAAAGACTATTTTAGGCTCCAATTTCTGATGGCTTTAAAGTTCTCAAATGCGAGTCATAGTTGCTTCGGTGTTTTGTTTTGGGGTTTTCTTTTTTCCTTTTCCCAGAAATATTAAGCATCTTTCATCATTTGATGAATGATGAAAAAAACCACAAAAACCCACACGGAAAAACATCCATGAGCCTTCCTCAACAATAAAAAGTATTATACAAATGATGGACTTTTGCGACATTTCAAAATGTCAAAAAACCTTTTAGATCCTTTAAGAATTGGAAACAATTACAAGTATGCAATTCATTTCTCAAACACATTTAGTCTAAATGTTCTCCTTTGCACATTATCTTTTATTTTGAAGGTGACAAAGCATTAATTATTCCAGCACAATGAATCATCCACTGCAGCATCACAAAAGTAGCTTACACGATCACATTGTACATGGGTAAATGCTTACGTTTCTTTCACAGGAGGAGAAACAGCGCTGTCTAGGTTTCTGAAATTCTTATTTTGGAAAAAGAAAAGCATTTTGAATGCAGTTTAATCCTGTACTTGAAAATTCTGCTTTTGTTTTCCAGTCTCATTCTACTGGTAACTGGTCTGTTTGTAAACACCATAGATAATTTTGTATGGTAAAATAAATTAGAGGACTTTTGCATATGGTGTAGATTATCAGCAAGCATACAGATGCTCCTGAAATGACAGCTTCAGAATATCAAGTGAAATTCAGATTGTCTAAAAGTTTCAGACAGCACCTAACACTCAAACACTCAAAAATGGATATGTGCAAACACCCATTCTCCTAAAGTCTAAACTACAGACACTCAATTCCAAGAAAAAAAACAAACCCAGAAAATAACTCTGCTTTGCTGAGACGCTCCTTGATCCTTACCCAGACATGGTCAGATGTACTTTGAAAGCTAACTACTTAACCCACATTGAGCTCTGCTATAACCCAAGCCCTCAAAACACACTATGAACTGAACCCACTCAACACTGGTACAGCCACACCTGCAGTACTGGGTCCAACAAAGGGCCACCAAGATGATGAAGGGACTGGAGCACCTCTCCCATGAGGAGGGGCTGAGAGAGCTGGGACTGTTCAGCCTGGAGCAGAAAAGGCCCAGGGGGATCACATCAATGTACATAAATAACTGAGGGGAAGGTGCAAATAGGAGGGAGCCATCACTCCCTCCCTACTACTTCCATCGCTACTGTGGCTGGCATTGTATGCTTAGGAAAAGAATACGCCATCCTATTTGATAGAGCAATGCTTCCCTCCCTCTGTGGCTCCAGCAACCTTTCCTCTTCCTGCCAGTTGTGGTTTAGGGATTTCCCAGTTCCCATCTTTGTGCTTAACAGCCCTAGCTAGAAGAATTTGTCATGAATTTCTCTAATTGCTTTTGAACCCATTCAGACTTTAAGCCGCCACAACACTCTGCAGCAATGAATCCTGCAATTTAATTATGCACATCATGAAGAACTACTTCTCTTCATTTGTCTTAGAGCTACCGCTTGATCATTTCACCAGATATCCCCTTGCTCTTGTACTATGAGAAACAGCAAATAATTATTCCTTTTTCACCTTCTCCATGACATTCATGGTTTTATATACTTTACTCTTATTTCTCCTCAGTCATTCCTTTTCTAAACTGAAGAATCCTTTCTTATTAAAGTCTCTTCACACAGAAGTCGTTCCTTCCCTACGATACAGAATCACTATGGATTTAGACAAGAGCATGGTTTTCAGTTGGGCTCTCTCCTCCTCTCCTGATCATTCCTAGCATTATCAAAACCCCGCTACAACTCCTCCTTTTCAAGCTGAAGAACTTTATTTAATCTATCTCTGTGCAGAATCTGTTCCATTCTTTACTTAATGCTATTACATCCTTTCTGAGGCTGAGACCAGAACTGAACCCACATAGACGCCATGCACGGTAACATAATGGCATTTTGTTTTGTTCAAAGGCTCGTGCTACCTGGAACTATTCTACTTTTATCCAAGATCTTAAAACATAAGCTTTTTCT
Source organism: Mesitornis unicolor (assembly GCF_000695765.1). NCBI lineage: Eukaryota > Metazoa > Chordata > Aves > Mesitornithiformes > Mesitornithidae > Mesitornis > Mesitornis unicolor. The sequence continues at coordinate 4,478 of NW_010202548.1, forward strand.
TTGTGAAAGTAGAAAGATGTTGAAATAACATTAGAAACAGCACAGGTCAAGATAGAGAGAACACATTTGAGCTTCACTCCAATCAATAGACAGCTTTTTAAACAAATCTCAAAACAGACTGCAGATGCTCCTGTGTCAAATTCCAGCCAAAAGGTTCAAAGAAGTTAATAAAAAGTTAATACCACCTTGGAAAAACATCTCTGTGTGTGCTGCACCATTTATTACCACTAAATGAAGCAATGGCAGATAGTATGCTTTAAGGTATTGCTTATGCAAAGTATGAAAGCCAGCTGTTAGCTTAGCCACACACACACAAGCCAATGCACAGCACACGACAGAAAGTGTTATCTGGATAATAAAATTAGCACTGCAACAACATACACTAGAACTAAAAGATGGCAGTACTGTTTCATCAGTACTCATAGAATCACAGAATGGTTTGGGTTGGAAGGGAACTTAAAGGTCATCCAGTTCAATCCCCTGCCATGGGCAGGGACACCTCCCACCAGACCAGGTTGCCCAAAGCCCCATCCAACCTGGCCTTGAACACTTCCAGGGAGGGGGCATCCACAACTTCTAGTGTCTCACCACCCTCACAGTAAAGAATTTCTTCCTAGTATCTAGTCTAAATCTACCCTCTTCCAGTTTAAAGCCATTCTCCCTCATTATATTGCTACCTGCCCTTGTGGAAAGTCCCTCCCCAGCTTTCCTGTAGGCCCCATTCAGGAACTGGAAGACTGCAATAAGGTCTCTGAGTCTTCTCTTCTCCAGGCTGAACAGCCTCAACTCTCTCAGCCAGCTCCCAACTTTTTTTTAGGTCGTCGAAAAATTCATCCTTACCTAGATCAAGCCTGGTCCAGAGATGATGACCTGAGCAGCTCCATCCTCTGACGATCCCACGTGCCCTGCCTCTCAAAACTCCTGTGAGCTCATGGCACACTGCAGTCACCACCTTCACAGAATTAAGCAAGCTCTACGCTAGGTAAACACAGATAGAGCAGACTCTTCTGCAAGCACTTCTTCTGCTTCTTGGGAGTCGCTAGCACTTCCCTTTCCTCAAACCACAGGAGGAAGATGCTGTACTGCCCCTTGAGACAGCAGGAAAGAGGATAAATAAGCAGTTCAGGCAAGAACTCAAAAGAATGAGGAATGTGAACAAAATAAATGTGTAGGACAGAAAGAACAGAGACAGGAAAGAAGGAAATGCAACATGGCACTGGCTAGAGAGTATGAACAGAACCGGAGCAGTGGAGGATGGGATGACATAAGATGACAGCTTGCAAAAAACCTGTAGAGAACAGGATAAAAGGCATATGCATGAATAAAGAAGTTTACATTAAGAAGAAAAAAGAAACATACTGTGGGCCCTGAGAAAAGGAGTGTGATGGTGATGACTGGAGAGCACTTCCTCATGAAGTCATCTCTATTTCTGGAAGGTTTGGATTCTTTGCTGATGTCTCCAGGATGTTCCGTCATTCTCCAGCAATGCCATCTAAATAAGGGAGATTCTCCTGACTTGGCTACAGTAGGGAAGTGCCTGAGCGAAGTTGCTGTAAACACCACTCAGTTCTCAGTTTAGCTCTCCACCATCTTCTAGGGGAAGGTCCATACAGAGATGACGTTCTCCTAATGCTAAGAAAAGCCTGATAGACAAGACTACTGTAAAAAAAAAAAAACCTCAAACACCACAGATGATCCACAGGAGGGAAGGAAAGGAGAATCCACAGAGTTTCAACATACTCAGATTTTCAAACTTGGACATTTAGAATATTAAAGCACAAAAAGGATGCTAAAATTTGAAGCCCACCATTCAAAAATCAGGAGATAAGAAAACAAACCCTACTTAAGCAATATTAATTCATCATCTGTGTGCTAGGATGCAATACGTAACTACATGACCATGTACTCTTTTCTCCATTCAATTACATAAAGGACAGACTAATCTGAGAATGTCAGTAATACTTGTCTACAGAATCAGCCATATGGCTCTCCTTATTTCTGCTGTCACAAAAGTTAGCAAGAGTGTAATGAACGAGACAGAAGACTTCAAGACATGCAGATCAAATGGTTTGGGGTGGTTTCTGCTCTCCAAAGCTGCAGAATTCTGTGCAACCTCTAACAACGCTGTGTCACCCCTCTATGATGTTTATCAAGACTCCTCTTTAAAGATAATCACAAGGATTCAGATCCTTCTCCAGCTGGAGGTGCTCAAGTCAGGTATCTACATCAGATGGTCAGAGGTAGCCAGGTGGACTGACTGCTCTCCTGTAGAGCTTTTCTCTTTCGCTGACTTGAGGGAGGATGTTGGACACCCAGCGCTCTCCATCCAGATGCCTTCCTGCATCTTTACTATGCCCAGTATGACAGCTTGAGGTCTGATTCATTATTTAATAAATCCAAATAGCTATAAACTGCTGTTGATATAAAAACACGAGATAGTACTAAGTAAAAGTGTCCAGCCCCAGACATTCTCAAACTCCTGAGTCAAAAATTATTTATTATAATCTCTGTGCCTGATCTCCTCATGTGTGAGCAGTGATTGCAGCACCACGTCACTTCATGGGGATGCTCTAAGGATGGTTTGAAAAGATCTAAGAGGTTGCTGTAATGAGAGAGGAGAGGGTGGGTTTTTTTCTAATGTACCTTTGATAACCTGACATCCTACAACAAGGGCTACAAAGAACAGCTCAGGGAAATGAAAAGATTGTATCTGCTGTCATACGTTAATGACGCACAGCAACGCGCAGTGAACACAAGCAAACAGCAAACGCACCCTCGCTCAACATGAATAGAACCCTCTGGGATGAACGAGATGGGAACTTGTACTGATGACAAGATGCTTGGAGAGGCTTCATATTTTCCAGACTGTTCTCTTAAAATGTTTTCAATTTCTTTTATATTAAAAACAATTATAAAGAATCGTATTTGTGCTTCTACATGTGCAGTAAAAACAAGGTAAAAAGCCAAAAATTTCACTGGTATTTCATTTTTGATCACAATAGAAATACATTTTCTGTCCTGCTCACAAAGAGAAGGAAAAAAAAATTACATTTATAAACATTAGCAAGCCAGGTTGATTTCATATCTCCATAGTCCATGGACGTCATCTCCCAGTGAAACAAAGGTGTGTTATAAAACCACATGCCCTAAGAATAGCTCATAAATAGAACACTGCGTGGCTTAAGTACCCATATCTGATGAAAATAAATAATTCCTCCAGTGAATGCAGACTTTTTACTACTACTTTCTGAAAAATACATATACAAAACTCAACAGGAGTGAATACACAATGCAGTGAATCATCCGGGCAACAAATTAGTTCCATTTAATTCTTCAGGGTTACTTTATAAATTAAGTTTGATGAGATGTCTGAGTCAGTAGTGCTAGAAATGTCAAAGGAATATATTCCGTTCATAAATTTTCATGATTTTGAGTTACTATGAAAGTGTGTCCGGCTTTCTGGTTTTTTAAAAGCTGCTGCCTATGTCTGCAAGCATGTAACCACAGAAGCGTGTCTACTGTATTTTTAAAGACATTAACAGTTTCAGTGCTTTGTCTAGGATACAAAGGTAGTCGCATAAGTCTCGATGTCTGTTAGGGCAGCAAAAGTGTAACCTATTACTGATCCTAGACCAGAGACCTCAAATATAAAGTTGTGTATGAATGCTGCATGAAATCACAAATCACAAGCATTACTTGAAAATAGACTATCTGAAAATGGTTACCTTCTACTGTCCCTTTCTGAGAAGTGTCATGGTCTTTCTCATACCAGTAGTGTTAGCACAGTGAAAAGGCAGAATACGCTACCCAAGTCTCAAATCACACTTCTCATTTGAAAGTGTGTATTTCCTTCACCACTTCATCAGGAAATAAAACCCCCTCAAAGTACATGTAGCTAAGTCAGATGGTTGGTTATGATTAAATTCTGCCTCAGCTTACTGACTTGAATAAATTGTAAGGCACACGGAACACGATGATAAATCCTCACCCGTGAACACCATCCGCTTTCTCTAATAGCTGGGTGATGGGGAGTGATTCAGCATTACTCATGGGACACTTTAAAAGATAATCTTAGTCATGGCTCGTGTGTTGATCTGGACAGAGTAATTCGCAAATTTACCAGCGGGATTGTGAAAGGCACCTAGAAACATTTGTGACAGATTACTGTAAAGGAAAAATAACCTGAGAAATTCTGAAGTGTATTCTCTCCTCTTCACAACTACCTTGTTCATCTTAATTTAAAATATTTTAATCATCGTCATGTGACAGCCTGTTTTATATCACACAGGATGTGCCAATCACCCTGATTTATTCCTCTGTAAATATCAGGTGATCCTGGTTCACCACTTCACAGCACAGAATTATACTGAAGGCCAGAAAAATAGGCTTGCCAAATTTTTTTTCCCCCCTTAATCTATTTCTTTCCAGTCTCCATAATGCACTATACTATACCATCTGGCATCACTACGGCACAGTAACTCACTTTTGAATACGTGAACAAGTCTGAGCCCAGCACATATCCAGATCATTATACATTTCTTCATTTATTAATTAGTCGATATGTTTTTAGATCTTCCCACTGAAGGTTTTCTGATTTCATAAAGCTTTACTGCTTAAACATATTATTGATCAGCTCTCTTTAAGGAGAATAAGGTACAACTCACTAGAAGCTAACATTTTCCTCTAATCTACTAACATATCCTACACGAAAAATTACTCTCATCAATACCATTTTGTCCTTTTTATCCAGAAGCGATATAAAACCCCAGTGATATGCGCAAGGATTAAATTCTGATACCACACTTGAAAGACTTCTATACAAGATTTAAGTTTGTATGTAGTGCATTCACTCCCACTTAATCTATTCAATTTCTTCCATAAGGTAGTTATGAACACACACTACTAAAATGATTTGAAGATTGTATCTTCTACTATACACTACTGCCTAAATAAATTAGCACTAAATATCAGTGATTAATACTGCTGGGACAAACTTTGTAATTAGAAGAATATAAAGGATTGAATAATTGAAGCATTAACTTTTCCTGTATTCTGATACTCATGCAATTGTTAATATACTTCTGCTCTTAGGTGCAAGTCTGTTTCTTTGAGAATAACATTAAATGTAATATATGCAGAATGGGAGAATAATCAGAAATTCTATAGCTGGTAGATCCAAAGGAGCACTTAGAGGATTTTCGGTGCACAAATCAAGAGTGTGATGCAACCTCCACTCTTCATCCTCTCCCTACTAAGCAGTTCCTAAATTCACTGGTCTTTCACATAACAGTTTCCTAAGTATCTTCAGGGTATGATGTGCACGTTGTCTACCCATCTGATTGCATCAGGTTCAAGGCCAGGAAACTACAGAAAGCAATACAAGAGCTCCCTGAAAAGGCAATCACTAGATATGTTCACAGCATCCTACCAAGTACCAACTTCATCTGATCATCCCAAAACCAGATGTAATTATTTTCTTTTTGCAACTGAGCTGCTGGAAGGAAATTTTCCTCATATATTGGCCTCCCACGCTCACCTCTCCCCACAGGCTGCAGAATAAAGCTCATAAACCTCTCTGCAGCCCCCAGATTACCCTGGCAGGGGTAGGGTGGAACCTGCAAGGGTGGAAGAGGAGGGCAGGGACTGCCCTGTGCTGGTCACAGACACTTCAGCAACAAATGGAATGGACCTGCCACTTACCAAAAGTAGACAAATCAGAGGAATGTATGGCACCTCTGCAAAATATATTTAAAGGAAGGGCAGTAACCTCTAGGGGCAGAAGAGACACTGGAGAGAAGGAAAAACAAGAGCAGATGCCTGAGCAGAGGCAAACACATATCTTACTTCTTGATATTGGAATCAGAAACTACAAGTTAATACAAATCAGCAATAAACTGACTTCAGAAGAATCCCCTGATTCATGACTGATTTTGCTCATGATGGAGGCAAAGGCTCTCCTCTAGTGTGCTCTGAATGCTGTTCAGTTTCTTTGCGTGCAGAATTGCATGAACAAGTGTGATGACAAAAAACCCACCTTTTTTAATGGCTTTGACAGAGTCACAACAGCAGTTACTGTTAAAAGTGTCATCCTCTTCTGAATCCATTTCAATATTCTTGTAATTCTCTTCCTCTAAAAGACATACATTTGGATCATAAGAAACACAGGAACCAACCTGTGGAAGAGTGTCACAGGAATTTACTGTGCTGTTACATGAAAAGGACTGAGGATATCAATTCTTCCTTGGGCTTCCAGGCACGGAGTGAATCACCATTTAAGATCCATAAGCACCCACAGGGACCCATAATCTTCCACATACCGTGTTGAACACAACATTTCCACTCAGCTACAGCTCTCCACAGGTGGTCTTCCAATTTTATCCTTTCAAGTCAAGTTGAAAAATATGAATTCAGTATAATGAAAGTCCAAAGCTCTTCACCTCCTGTTTTAACATTTCTATCAAATATCAAGCACTGTGTTCCTTTCCACAGTTTTTCCATAGTCTTTCAATTCTGGGTTTTCTCTGCCATTTTCAAGGCTTTATTAGCCACAGATCTTTCTTTTACAGTGTATTTGGGTAGACAGGCTGGAGATCCAGCTCCATAAACTTTACTTCTTAAAGGTCTCCCAAGTTGAAGAATCTGTACACATAATTGTGTTTTTTCAGTCCTTGATTTACCTTCCCTGCCTAATCCATGTGGTGGACATTTAGATGTTTGTCCTTGGAAAGAGATCCACAGAGTAATTAGGCACTATATGAAAAGTATTTCCATTAATTTATTTTAGAGTTAATTTCTGTTCGTTTCACTGAATATCCCCTAGTCTAGAGTTATGAGAAAATACGAATAATCGGTCGTCATTCACCTTCTCCAAGACATGTATTATTTTACTGATAGATATCAATCAGTTTCTCCTCAATCATCTCTTTCGTAAACTGGAGAGCCCTAGCCTACTTCATCTCTCCCTGCACAGAAGCTGTTCCCTACCCAAGATGCAAGTAATACACTTATAAAACACTTTCTATTTAGTTCTCGCCTCCTCTCCTAATCACTGTTAACATCGTTCTGACTGGTGCTAAGCGTACTACCAGCGTTTGCAGCCTCCTACCACAGCGATTTCCAGACCTCTTTTCTGAGTGCTAACGGATAATTTACAGCCCATCACTATGCTAGCAGCAATAGTTGTATCCCCTATACACTACTTTGAATTTATTGCTACAATTTCATTTGTTGCTTTATTGCCCAGGCTCTGAATATCATGAGATTCTTCTGTAATTCTTTGGTTTTAATTTAATGCTTTAATTATTTGATGCTACAGAATTATGTCTTTTCACTATTTCTCCTTTTTCTAGATTCAAGATTATGTTGAACAGTATGTATTGCAAGAGATTCCTGTTAAATTCTGACCATAAACTCCTGCCTTAACAGATTTGTGGTAAACCCCCACAAAGAAATAACATTTTATCTCCATACACTGTCTCTCGCATTTTCCCAAACTGAGTTTGCTAACAAAGCTCAGCTCTACATACTCCTGCCCAACAAAATAATGATGCTGTCTCCAAGATCCCAAAGCCTCGAATAAACTAATGACTGGAAAAATTGAATTCATGATCCCTGAAAGACGAGGGAAGATGGGGGCTGCAATTCCTCTAAACTCTCCAATGGATCCTCCAGCTTTCTCCAAGTGCTTTCTTAAAGGGGATGTAATACTTCAGACAGCACCAATATGAACTGGATATTGCTTTTAGAAAGTGTCCATCTTCGCATGGAAATGCTTTGGTTAAACTGGTCTAGAAAAAGAAGACAATTCAACTACTGGCAGCTAACCTAGCAGCTCACTATTGCTTCAAGAGCAACAATTTTCGTCTTCCCCTTCTCACACAAACTTTTGGCATCATTTCTGGTATGTCTTACATCTTTTCATGAGTTCATTCAACTCACCAGTCAGAGGATAAGTGCAAGGTCCTGCACCTGGGTAGGGGCAGTCCCAAGCACAAATACAAGTTGGGCGGAGAATGGCTCGAGAGCAGTCCCGAGGAGAAGGACCTGGGGGTGTCGGTTGATGAACAACTCAACACGAGCTGGCAATGTGCGCTTGCAGCCCAGGAGGCCAAACGCATCTTGGCTTGCATCACAAGAAGTGTGGCCAGCAGGGCGAAGGAGGTGTATTCTGCCCCTCTGCTCTGGTGAGACTCGACCTGGAGTATTGCGTCCAGTTTTGGGGACACCAATATAAGAAGGACATCGAGCTGTTGGAGTGGGTCCAGAGGAGGGCCACGAAGCTGATCAGAGGGTTGGAGCACCTCCCCTATGAGTTGGGGTTGTTCAGCCTGGAGAAGGCTCGGGAGGGACCTTATTGTGGCCTTTCAGTTCCTGAAGGGGTCCTACAGGAAAGCTGGGGAGGGACTTCTTACAAGGGCAGGTAGTGACAGAACAAGGGAGAATGGCTTTAAGCTGGAAGAGGGGAGATTTAGACTAGATATTTAGGAAGAAATTCTATCTTCCCCTCCCTGGAGGTGTTCAAAGCCAGGTTGGACAGGGCTTTGGGCAACCTGGTCTGGTGGGAGGTGTCCCTGCCCATGGCAGGGGGTTGGACTGGATGAGCTTTAAGGTCCCTTCCAACCCAAACCATTCTATGATTCTGTGATAATGTAATTTATTTCACTTACCTAGTTTCTTGCCAGACTATTGAGCTTAACTGTAACACAAAGTGGTATGGTGCACATCAGAGACATTGAGCGGAAGCACAACTGCCTCCTTTGAGACAAGTTCCTCCTGTCTCACACTGCCCCACACCATCACAGGCAGGGGAAAACGCACATTACAATGGCAAGGCTGCCTCTCCCCCTCCCAAGACTTACGAATTCTAACCTCCAACTTAAGAGGCAAATATACTCACTCAAAACCAGACGTTTCCTTTTTAAACTAAGTCTTCAGTAGATTACCAGAAAATAAATGAGAAGCATCTTTGAAATCACATTAATAAATTTCAATATCATATTTAGAATTACTACATCAAATTAGTCATCCCCAAATTATCATTTATTCCTCTAGGAAATATGAAGATTAATTGCTTGTAAATTCCCAAAGACACTGAATACTAATAGTATCACTATTAATATGCATTTTCTTTAATTAAACTGTAAACAAGCCTCTAGTCTTGAGACTTAAATGTCCATTCAATGTTCCAGGAAAGCTGTTATTAGGTGTCGTGGTCAGAATATTATTTTCCTATCAATATAATAAAAATTATTTGCAATTACTTAGTGCCTATGATCTCTGCATCTCAAAGCATATTTACACTCATTGTACAATCTGATCAAGGCAAGATTCAGAGGGAGGCAAGCTTTGGAGTGATTTAAGCTGCTGTAAGAATCATCACCTGTACAAAATATAATTTCTTCCACTTGAGTGAATGTATTCAACTTCTAATTCCTCCCCAGAACCATGGCCTGATGCCTATCAGCTAAAAATGTGAAATCAGGTACCCCAATCCCAAATTAACTGCATCCTTACCAGGTGGGACATAGCCAAATCTGCTCAGAGCTACAGTGCCTGTGCTCCGAGTTTCTAGAGCAGCTGCCCAAGCTTTAGTTACCTGCGGCTACTCCGTGACATTGTATTGGGCACATTCGATGGCTGACACTGCTTCAAGTGATGCCAGTTAAGTAATATACTAATTCATCCTGCCCTCAGCAACGGGGCTCTAACGCATTTAAATCTCTCAGAAACGTGCACTTGATTGCTATTACATTATTACTGGAGCCTCCCTGACCTTTGGTGTCTTGAAATTAAGCTGCTCGGGGGCTGAAATAAGCATCTCATTTAAGTGCACAGTAGTAATCTCATCTTAAAATATAATGACTGGAAGCCATTTATAAGTATTTTCTAAGGTATCTGAAACTGTTACTTACTAGTTGACATTTCCAAATTACACACCTCCTGAACTATTCCATATGGGGTAAAATGCCACCTAATTCAGCTTCTCATGCTCTCAGTTATGTGGAGCTTACCTTGCTTTACGTTACAAAACTTTGTGCATACACTGATTGCTCCACCTTCTAGGGGGTTGGTAAGTATCTTCCTTAAATACCTACAACAACTGTTTCATGCATAACAAACAGAAGTACCCAAAATAAAAATGATTTCATGGCTGAAGCACATTAAGTTGTCTCTCATCTGTGCATATGCAGATTTGCTGGAAGTAGGAAGCGTTCAGTCTTCTCCACGCACTTCAAATTTGCAGTAGGCAGCTTTTAGCACCCCATTATATCTTGTCATCAGGGTTTTAAGACTTGTTTAGTCTGGAGATAACACTTAGTCCCCTATACTAAATCCACCTATATAAATAAACAGGCTTCAAAGAACTGTGTTTCTCTAACTTCTCTAATTTCCACTGAATTTCCCTAGGAACAGTGTAATTTCCCAAACACCTGTAAGCAGGGACTAGGGAAAGTGTGAAGGATTGCCTGCTTCACCTCTAAAATGACACAAAATTATTAATCACATTTATAAAACTTTACAAACTACAGAAAGACGTGTGGAAGACTACCAGTGGTTTACCTGGGAGGACGACTTTCTGAACCGAAGCCCCTTCTATATAAAACTGGCATGACTTTAACCCAGTAGTTTTATCGATTTGATAGTCACTCTGAGCACCAAATACTTTTGCAGAGATGCTATAGACATACACTAGTGTTGTAAAGGCACCTATGGGTGAGAAGTTCCCTAATTCTGTCACTGTTTCTTTGTAACATTTTATTGCCTTCCCACTTCAATGTTCAGTTTTCATGTACTGAAACATTTATTAGTAAAAATAAAGAAAAATAACAAAAAATTATGAACAGAAGGCACCAGTCCTTTAAAGAAAAGGAGAGATCTGAAAAGCTGGAATAGCAATGAATTTAACAACATTGGTTTTTATACTTTAAGAGGTACACAACTCGATGCAGAGGTGAAAAAAACCTACTGAAGCCCAATATTGAAAGGACAAACTCGATCACCCTCCCCACCTGCAGGATGATGCTACAGAGTCAAAATTCACAAGTGTATTCTGTATACTGCAGGATGCCAAATACATTATTTGGCTTATGACCTCCTTGAATTAAACTGTCATTTTGTATTTTCAAAAGAGTTGATACTCTTATACTAGAATCTTCAAAACAAAAGAGAAATTCAAGGAGTGATGCATCGTCTTAGGAATGCCATCCTCACTCTAGTTGTGAAAACTCTTTTAGGTGTCTACCTCCCCTGGTTTTAATCTCTGGAAGTACAATAGATTATGCTCTGGGACTGGGGACAGGAGTAGATGACTGTCCCAGAAACATCTTCTGTGACTTTATCATCTGCTGCTGACCTCTGTCTGTAGTAAGACACCAAATTAACTCTCATTAACCTTGCAAACCTTGCAGAACAAGTGCAAGCTACTATTAATGCCATAACCATTCAGAGCAGGAAT
>NW_010202548.1:15963-46093 GCF_000695765.1 Mesitornis unicolor
GGGCAGCAAGTGGTCAGACACTGTTAACTGAACTCTATTAGAAACAGACTCTGTCCCCTATTTCTTTTGCATAGGGGAAGGAAGACTTAAAGACTGTTTTCCTCATATGTAAAAGTTCTGTAATTAACTGCTTCAGCCTTTGGTAGGTATGGTCAACAACCGAGCTTCACTGTTACTGAAGAGACCACAACAATGTTCATTAACTCTCATCATGACCTGCAATGCTGTAACTCAAAACATTTAAAGGGACTGTGTATTACTTCACCAGAGGATGATAGTAACAACATGACCAAGCTCCCTATTTGTCAAACACATAGCTCTTGAGGTCCTTCAGTAGAAACAGCATGATAGAAGTGTGAAAGTGTAAACCAAAATAAAAATGTAAAGTTGCTTTTTATGGGAGATGAAAACTGAAACCCACACAGATGCTATTTGAAGGAACATAAGGAAGGTAAACAAGTAAGAGAACAAGTGAGAAGAACAAATGACATCTGTAGGTCTTGCATAACTGGTCTCCCCCTCCCAGAAACAACCACCACAACCACAAAAATTAAGTCTCAACTGCCTTGCCCCTTCCTACGGATCCCAGGTAGGGTGGCTTAGACAAGTGAACAATTTTAAAGCCTGGGCTTACGTGAAACAGGGCCATCCCATCCAGACCGAAACCAGAACAGAAACTCCACCCAGACATCTGTAGTCTCTGCTCGGTTGCAATAGTCTGTAACACACAAAGGCAGTATCCTGTTGTTCATATTAGCAAGATAAGAAAAAGTCATTTTCCTTATAGTCCAGGCTGTAAGACATCAAGTTGCTTTTTTGCTTTCATAATGAACTGGTTAGTAACTCAAAGACTCAGACTCAACTTCAACAACTGGCAGGGGTAGATGGCCAAAGGTTTCAAAACATAAGTCTTGGCAGAAGGCCATCAGACGTGCGGTACCATCAGAGGACAGACTGCAGGAAGGAAAAATTAAATCTGGAGGATTAGTGGACCTGACCTGAGTAAGCCAGCAGAATCAGATCATCTTTTGCTGACATGCTCCCCAATTCAGATTTAGATAATCCTTGAAGTACGCACAACAGGTGTGTGGTTAAATATACATGAATCAATAAAGATGCTGCCCACTATGTGAAGTGGCACTGGAGCATCTGTCTCACCTCCTGCCTGAGGCTGGAGACCAACCCAGAACCAGAGCACAGGCAGGGCTGTGAGGATGAAAACTCATCTCTATGGTTTGCTAGGCAGGCATTTCCAAGTGTCTCTCTTCTTGATAAATCAGTAAAATGTACTTGACATAAACAATTAAATATTTCTCCCTGAAATCTAGGAATTGTAACTCTAATTGTAACTCAAAGAGACTTGCAAACAGATGCTGCAATAACCAAATGGTAACAAGTGCTGGGGATTAGACAAGTGTTCATTAGTATTCTCATACTCAACTACAGTGAAATATAAAAAGCTATGAGCTGCCCATGTCCAACAGCACAACTCATCTAAATTAATCTCCATAACCAAGACCAAGATGGAGCATTCACGAAGCCTGCAAAGACAGCGATGCCAATGCAGCTGGAAGCCACCTCCCTGTAACCTAGGATCATTTCTTTATGGTCACGAACCAACAGTACTCAACTAAATCTAGCTTAATGCTCCAATGGAAAAAAACATTTAAAACTAAAATTGAAACTTTACATGTCCTACAGAAAACTCAAAAGTGTTCACAACCATCTTGAAAGGTTATCAAAGCCAAAATCACGATTCTTTTGGATCTCCCCTCCAACTTTTTGCTGTCCTTACCTGTTCCTATTGGGAGCAAATACATGATCTACAGCACTGAATAAAGAAGGGTTTATTCTGAATTTCTTGTCACAGTTCAAAGAAAGCATTCCTAAAACAGTGGTTTGCATTAATTTTTGAGATTAGGAATTCTTCAAGCCAGTATGTTTTGATTCTATTTTCCAAAAAAAGTCATGAATAAAGATGACGTGTGCCACAAAGCAGTAAGATAAGCCTATCTGTTATCTTTTAAATGCTCTTATTTGTATTAATTAGCCAACACAATGACTTAATCTTTAAGTTTTTCCTATGAGAACATAAAAAGAAAGTATGAACTCCTAACACCTATTGTAGAATTAAGCCTTTCTGTTCACAAATATAGAATCATAGAATGTATTGGGCTGGAAGGGACCTTTAAAGCTCAACTGGTTCAACCCTCTGCAGTGAGCAGGGACAATGTTACCAGATCAGGTTGCTCAGAACCCCATCAAACTGACCTTGAATATTTCCAGGGATGGGACCTCAACGACCTTTCGGGGCAATCTGATCTACCACCCTCATATTGAAGAACTTTTTCCTGATATCCAACCTAAATCTTCCCTTTTCTAGTTTAAAACCATTACCCCTCATCCTATCACTACATGCCCTAGTGAACAGCTCTTCTCCAGATTTCTTATAGGCACTTTTCAGGTATTGGAAGGTCGCTATAAGGTCCCCCTGGAGCCTTCTCCTCTCCAGGCTGAACAACCCCAACTCTCTCAGTCTGCCTTTGTAGGAGAGGTGCTCCAGCCCTTGGATCATCTTTGTGGCCCTCCTCTGGACCTGCTCCAGCTCTTCAATGTCCTTTTTGTGTTGGGGACTCCAAAGCTGGACACAGTATTCCAATATATCAATTATTCCAATATATATTCCAAAATATATATTCCAATATATATATTCCCAAATATATATTCTGATATATCAAGTATTCAAATGTAAATTCCAAACTATCATAGTTACTTTTGTAAATATGGTGGACTCAAACTGTGTGAGAACCAAGTCATCACTATGTACACATCACACTTCTCAGATAACCTTTAAAAATGTTATCCCTCAAAAATAAAAGTATTTTAATAAGCTTCCTTCCTTAGATAATCTACCCAGAGAAAAAGAAAGGGTATATGGGAGAGAAGGCTTTATTACTTGTTGCAAAAGGAAAGAGGAAGGGAGGCTTTTCCCAATTTGGGCCAGAAACTATCTGGTTGATGCATTTAATGTAGTGTAACTTGTATCACTGCTGCTACTATCATTGCATCATTATACTATGAACAAGCCAGTCATAAGAACATACCAGGGCTTAAAATGCACTGACACCATTGCAGACAAGCAATATTTAAATAAGCATGAGGTGGATCAAGCACTGTGTCCAGTTACCGGACCACATGGAAACACTGATCAGTGGCACATATCTCTTGTAGCTGTTTTGATTTGAGCAAGTTTGATAAAACTTCACATAAAGAATATATGCATTCTTCCCCCACATTAATTTTCAAGGCTGGAAAGGATAAGGAAAATTAGCATTGGTAATTAAAATAATGTCAAATCTGTTTGCACGTATTTGAACAGAAAATAGATCACTCAAAATAGCACAAACAGCGGGTGCTGAGATGGATTAGTGGTAAGTAATCCTGTCAATACTTTCTCGTAACAGTCGATCAAATTGTTTGCAAAACTTCAAGAAATTTGTCCTCTATTTTTCTAAGAAAAATGCCCATACTGGGCATCCTATATTTAATTACCGTCATTAGAGCTGTCACTACCATGTTATATGCAGATCCTTAGCATATTTTATTTCTTCTGGTGAAGGGACCATCATCTTGAGCTACTGTGATTTTAAGCAGGGGTCTGCTTCACCCAGCAAAAAAAAAAAAAAAGATTCCAGACTTTGCAGAACAGGACATAAAATATCCGTATGAGAACAGGACATGCTCTACTCCTCACTTCAGCCTACCTGGAGAACATCATCAGTGGGGGTATAACACATTTAGGATTCCTAAATAGAATCCTAAAGATAGGAAGAATAGAAGATTAGAAGATAGAAGTTTAGAAGATACCTGCAGAGCTACAGTGCAATTATTCTGAGCTGCTTTCTTGGTGAATCTGGTCCTTTCAGCATTTTGTTTGATGGAGTAAAATCTCAGCAGTCTGCATTTCTTCACAGCTGGCCAAGCTATGTTGATTCAACAAAATATTAGCAGAGATTTCTTTTTATATTGATATCATTTTTCTATCCATAGTATGGCTATAGATCTTCAAGATCATGAGCCTGTAATATTGTACTACTTTCTCTTGATCTGAATGTATTGTAGAACTAAAACTTCACTGTTTCCCTCCATTTCTTAGCTATAGATATTTTCCTTGGTGCCTTTCCCTTACTCTCTTTAAAGAAACTCCTAATTTCCTGTCTGTATCTTCCTCCCAGACAATTTCAAACACAGTTTTCCTCAGTTTTGGGAAATTAGCCCTTTTGATATAAGCTTGTGATTGGACTTGTCTGCTGTGTGCTTATACTAAATATAATCAGGTCAAGATTACTGGTCCCTAGGCAACCATCAGCTTCCAGTCCAGTGATTAGTTCATCTTTTTCCATTAAAATGAAACCCAAAATTGACTTATCATATATTCAATGCAATATCTTTTTGCTTTAGTAAATTATCCCCTATTTTGTAGCAACAATAGCTTGTTTTATGTCCAGCTGCACAGATCTTTCACTAAATGTCTCTTAAATTGAAGTTCCCCCATAACACCACCATTTTATTAACTGTGAATTACATAGGTACTTCAAGTAACTCTTCTTTTCTGTAGTATCATTTGATGGCTGGTAACAGATCCCTCTGGCAGCGTATCGATCCACACACATTCAAAAACCCGTAGTTACATTCTCAGTAACTCTGAGAAAGGTAATGAAGTCTTTAAAAAACAGAGTGTTACCTGACTTGTTATTCTCTCTACCCTCCATAAAGTGACTCTAATTCAGTTCAAATGATCCTACCAGTTCTGTGCAATTTCTCATCACACCTTTTGCTTGTTATCTAGACATCTACCACTATTGAAAAAGGAACTGGATAAAAATACTCTCCATATTATACGGAGCTTCACTGCAATTTTTCTAAATGCACCAAGTTGCAGGGTGTATGTATTTGATTTCCTTACCAATTTCTTATAAGCATGGTAATGTAAAACCCTCCTGGCTTTTTGTATGAAGTTTTCAACCAAGATAATTAATCTCCTTCCTGCAGGATGCAGAACACCTTGTTTCTGTGACTCCCCTGACTGCAGAAGCAATGCAGGAGTCCACAAAAATGGGACTTGCAGATTTACCTCCTGCTTTACCTCCAACACTTTCTGGCATTGCAAAGAGAGAATGCATAAATATCTTCAAACAGATCAAAATCCCCCTGAGAGTTTTGGGGGGTTGATTCTTCTTTTTTTCTTTAAGCAAAGCACATATTTGTCTTCCTAGGACAATCCCTTTGGGAACTATTAACAACATGCATGGTGCATATCTTTGACTTCACTAAGCATTAGTGACAAAAGATCAGTAATGCAATTTTTTTTCCTAATTCAAGCAGATCATGCTCATTTAAAAAGACAGATCAAAATAAAGTAATAATACAGAAAGTCATTAAAAGGCACAGGGTTTCCAATAAACTAGTCTTCTCCTTATTTATACTATTTAAACAGAATGTTACAATGCAAACAAATAAATCCTGTCTTCTGCACTGAACTAACTGTTACAAGGTTTTATTTAAAAGTTATACTTAAATACTGCTTAACATCAATTATTTTTTAATCTTTATTCTTGTAAACAAGCGTTACAGATTTTTTTAAAAGTCCAAAATCCGGAAGTATAGCCCCCAGTTTGGATAAAATATCTAGCTTAATTTTCAGCTCTTATCTCCTTGACTTTGCTGTTCGCTGAAAGGAAGTTGGCTATTGTCCAGATTAACTCATGTACCATTTTGTTGCTTATGTTTAATGTAATTGCAAACACGACATGCATTCATAATTAAGCCCAAAGGGTAAGCCTAGAGCCTGAGACATGCTGGAAAATGTTAAAATAAGAGTGGCTAATCTCTTCAAGAGCAAAAAGTGGAAAATATGCTCCTAATGAAAATAGAACAATAAAAATATCTATTGTAGTTCAAACATCCTGCAACACCATTGCCCATGACATTGAAAACTCTGTAGCCACTTTCCTAATGAAATTAAATTATACTAGTTATAACAGGCATGAGTCTACACACCCCACTTAATGAGTCTGTAAATCTAATCAGAGAAACTTGTGATAATCTGGTCCTGTCTGAACAGACTTCAAAAGCTGGAAAGGCTTTCACTACCACACAGCAATAAATCTTAAAAACCATGCAACACTACTTCTGATACTTGCCCCTTCCTTCCCCCTCACTCAATCTGCTGGAAATAGAATATTCTATGTCACCCCATGAAGCCTTTCCAAAAAATCCCCAAACACTTTAATAACTGTGGGTGGATCCACACAGACCTTCTTTGACATTATGACCTTGCCAGAGACAAATAATATATAGCAATCTTTATAGGTCTTGGCTGTAAGGAAGGGGGAACTGAGATAGACTTTGAGCATGACTGATGGAAGGGGAGTAAATGTTTGCCTGGAGATTACTGACAGCAACATCCCAAAAGTAACATGAAGAAATAATCCTAATGACCAGTACCCAAAAGTAAAATGAGGGAGAAACAAACAAGAATAGAAAAGCAGATATGAGATTAAATAATTCAAAATAGTATTAGATTCAGAGGCTCATGTAATGCTCAGCCCAATAGAGGGGTGACATCACCTGGCATGGCACAGCAATTTCGGCAGCAGAGAGGGGGAAGATCCTCCAAAGACTTGGAGGAACACCAGCCAGCAGGGCTGACAACTGTGCAGCAGCACTGGGGCCTTCTCCTCACCATTGGACCTCAGACAAAGCTCTATGTAGGTCCCTGACCTGGACTTTGGTCAGCACAAAACCACCCTGATCAGCAACCAGAGCCAACACAGGTAACCTTCCTCAGTCACCTACAGGGATGGATAAGCAGGGGCAGGACTCGGTCTGTGTAGCCAAGGTGTGGGCAGCAGAGAGCAGGCAACAGGGCTGCAGGAAGTGTTATTATTTGTTAGCCCTCGTGGAGTACTGTGTCCAGTTCTGGGGCACCCAATATAAGAAGGACATTGAGAAGTGGGTCCAGAGGAGAGCCACGACGATGATCAGAGGGATGGAGCACCTCCCCTACCAGGACCAGCTGAGAGAGTTGGGGCTGTTCAGCCTGGAGAAGAGAAGGCTCAGGGGAGACCTTATTGTGGCCTTCCAGTTCCTGAAGGGTCCTACAGGAAAGTTGAGGAGGGACTGTTTACAAGGGCAGGTAGCGACAGAATGAGGTGGAATGGTTTTAAACTGGAAGAGGAGAGATTTAGACTAGATATTAGGAAGTAATTCTTTACTGTGAGGGTGCTGAGACACTGGCATAGGTTGCCCAAGGAAGTTGTGGATGCCCCTCCCTGGAAGTGTTCAAGGCCAGGTTGGATGGGGCTTTGGGCAACCTGGTCTGGTGGGAGGTGTCCCTGCCCATGGCAGGGGGTTGGACTGGATGAGCTTTAAGGTCTCTTTCAACCTAAACCATTCTGATTCTATGATTCTTTAGCTTTACTAACTTCAGGTACTTTAATCAGTTAATAAAGTAAGTATTGCAATTGAATAAGGGTTTGTCTGGTTCCCTGGTACGCCATCCACATGCTAATCGATAGCTGTCACAGCCCCACCGTGACGAAGTTCAGTGTGGGCAGGAGGCACTGAAGGTATTGAAAGCTGCAAATAGATCCCTGTGCTCCAGTGCCACGGCTGCCCTCTGCAAACTGGGGGAGCACACAGGCCCTGCAAAGAATAAATACCCCCATTACTAACTCGGTAGAAAGCAACTTAAATGCTTCTCGGTACTTCACCTCCACTGCATGAAAGACCGTGATATCAACTGTGTGTTTATTTTTACAAAGACCATGCGATGCTTGCACAGACACCCACGTCCAGTTTTAGAATACAACATGTTATGGCTTGTTGTCTTCTCAGAGGACATAAATAACCCAGAGAAATTGTGCTAATAGGCACCAACAATTACAAATAATGAAAAAGGAGAACAAAACAAAACTCCACAGCACATCTTTGTATCTAGCTGACTGAAGGGAAAAAAAAATCACCTAAAGCCCCACAGAAGGAAATCCTTGGTTTTCTCACAGAGCAGTGGGAGAGCAATTACCAATAAGATATTAACATATGCTTACGTACCACAGCTTAACAGACAGAGCAAAGCCAGGCTTATTCCTCAAATTTACAAAGCTGAGGGTGGCAGCAACTCCAGGAAAAAAGGTTTCCTAGAGGATACAGAAGAAACTAGAATAGCTTATGGTATTATGAACTTATAAATCCACTGTAGTAAAAAGATCAAAAGAAGAGCCTGCCCTTACGAAGTACGAACAAATCATATTAGTGTAATGGTACAAGCGCAATCAGCATCACGCTCGATTTTACTGATTGTTCCCATCCGCATCTGAAGGAAAACCAAAAATGGAAGTTGATCAATTTTGATGTGAGACAGATTCTGAGGAAGAATCTAATAAAACTGCAATACACAGAGGAAAGACTTGACAGCAGCTGGTATCAGTCTATCCAGGCAATAACAGGAGAAAGGACTGCAAAACGTGCACAAAGCCCCTTCTCCCATAACGCGTTCCATTTTTCCCCCACTTCTATAGCTCCAGGTCTACAAAATCTACAGTTTTACAGCATGTACAAAGGACTTAAGAGCTGTTCTGAGACTGCAACATGGAAGGTAGAAAACTGGAAACAAGACAAACCCAACTTTACAACTCTCACACAAGAGCACAATCCTTTATACTGTGAAAACTATGAACTCCAAGAAACAGTGGAGCTGAATAAGACAGCTTGAATTCATCTTTCAGAAAATTTTTGGAATTTAAGTATAGAATTAGACAGCATTTTGAAAATTAATGCTAAATAGCTCAACGGATAAAGTAAATTAAGTTTTAAAAAGTGAATTCGAGACAAATATTGAAACATTGCCAAAAATGGACAAAAGAAAATAAAGCTAAAATGGTCAGATGTGGCAGAGCAAGAGAGCAGCAACAGGGCTGATTACATGGGGACTGTGTTATCTTGAACACTGGGTTGCCTTAAGACTAACGTGAAACATGCCAAAAGCCACAGCCTGCTTGAAGTTCCTAACTCTCCCAGCACAAATAATTTTTAAGAAAATCCCTTGTATAAAGCTTTAAGAGGAATCTTCCAGTGTCACTGCTGCAGATCTGTGCAAAGCATACTTGGGGAAAAAGGTGTTCTTGCTTGCTAAACCCTATGTGTATAAACATAAACATAAATAATAATAATAATAATATATCTATTATAACACATTATCATAACATATTATAACATATTGTCATAACATATTATCATATTATCATATTATCATAACATATTATTATTGTTTATTATTATTGTTATTATTATGAATCAGAATAATCCACTAGCAGGAGTACTAACCTTTATGTTCTGGGAATATAGTGAGAAATCTCATCACTGGGTAACTTGCATTACAAATTTTACAGGATTCTTCTTTATTGTGCATAATCAGACACTGACAAGGCCTCTTATAAAAAAAAGAAGGGACCACACACACTCCGAAACAAAACACGAAAAGGTTTTTTGGACATCATATGTTACAACACATAGTTTCAGCATGACTGAAGAAAAACATGCAGTTCACTGTCCAGTCTGCAGTCCCCACTCTGTGCCTGTTTACCACAGCAAAAATCAACAGACGTCCCTTTTTAAGGATTTTATAACATGAATAAATGTAAGAGGATGGCATGAATGCAAGTGTAAAAGGGCAATCGGAAAGGCAAGCATGACATCTCTGTGCATATTCCTCCCCAGCAACAATGTCAGGCAATAGCTGTGGGCTTTCACACAAGAAACGTGACAGCTAGCGAAAATGGAAATAATACAATTTCACATCAGTATCGTTTGCCTCCTCACCTTCTTATGAGGCAGTTGAAAGTTGTGTGAGGAAACAGCAAAACTGTAAGCCTCTGCTTCTGTAATTTCTTTCCAAAGCATAGAGAACAAGCACACTAAACAATTATGTCAGTACAAATGTATTAAATAAATCAATTAGAAGACATTATATCTTACGCAAATACAAATATCAAAGCATTTCTCATTCGTGTTTCAAACTAAGGATTAAGAGAGCAACCCAATTATTCACTCAATCTGCTCATTTAAGAATCCATCAGCTAAAGAGATTAACATGCCTTATGTTTGTGGAACATTAAACAGCTTTGTCCCCGTATCTGCATTAGTCCTATTAATAAACGCTTTCTTAGCATGTATTAACATTTCTTGGCTGCCACCTGTGAGATGACCCTGAACTTGAGGTAATGAAAGCATTCAACTTTCACTTTTCCCTTGTACCATACAGTAACTACAGTAAGGGGAGCCAAATAAATTTATTTTTAGCAAACTAATCATTGTAAAAAGGTTGTTCATTTTCCTTTAGGAGACCAAATAAAATAAGTAAGAGAATATTTAAGCCACACTATTTAGAGTGTAGTTGTGTTATGATGAGCCTGTAAAGCTGAGGCACTCTATTGCACAATTACAAGGGATTAGGAGAATTAGAGGATGGTAATAGCTGCTATACCTTAAAACCTTACACCCCCACATAGCAATCAAAAATACTTTATTATTCACTGAAAACACCACAGAAGAATTAGTCAACTGAAAACCAGCTTGCTATCCCATACTACAATATATCCCACAAGGAACTCGGGAAGGAAAACCAACTCTGGGATTGTCATCTCCCCCTCCATCCACAAGCCCTGCCCTGTCTACCACCGCTCCCAAACTGAGGATGGGCAGAGAGGGGCATGATCAGCACTTGCTCTTTGATAAGAGAGGAACATGTGCAGTTCAAACCCATCGCTGAGAGCCCGTTGTTTGAAGAGCCCGAATATCTCCTTTGCTTTACCACCACTCTCAACCAGACAGGAACCACGGCACTGCTCTGAGGGAACACCACCATGCTTGGGTCCATCCAGGTGGCTTCTCTTTGGTCACATCATCTTATTTATAAATCATGCTCATAAATCCATGCACTGTTTCGCTGGGTCTATATAAACAGTGTTCTGCATAACTCACAATAACTGTTGGGTTACTTCACAAGTACAAATATACATCTCAAACTCACCATGACTTCATACTGCTTACCATAAACCAGAGGGCTCAATCTAGATAAAGGCTATAATACAAATCTAATCTGAATTTCACCCTTTTTCCCCACATGGTGTACAGAAAGATAGCTATTAGGATGAGAGAGTACAGGAGAGAGCAGAAAAGCAGTTAAGTTCCTTGACCGTAACAGCCTGCAGCATTGCTATGGAAAAGTGATTAAAACACAGCAAGGTCTCACCTTCAAAACCAACTTCAAAAAATAGGCATGTTGAAAATGGAGTCTGAAACAGCCATGGAACTTTCAGTGTCAAGGAGACCTGAAGAAAGACATTGCTGCAAAGCGCATCTGCATGAAAACACAGATTTCTTTAAAAATGTCTAGGAAACAACATTGTACCTATTTCATGTCTACAATGATGCTATGCAACAAGTCAATCCAATTTTCTTGGCATTCTTTATGTCCTAAAAACTGATTCTTTATTTAGAGTTTGCCTTTTTTTTTTGATATCTGTCATAACAGCTTTAGACAGAGCACCACAACACAGCCCAAATCCTCACAATAGGATCATGCTTTGGGCATTTTACTTCCAAAGATTATTTGCTAAAGCTGTACTCATGCCTGCATTCATTTTCTGTACAAGCAGAATACAGAAGCAATGTAACTGCATTTTAGTAAGATACACATCCGATCTACTGAAATGAAGGTTGTCTCAGTCCTGAATGAGCACACCGAGTATGTTAACTGAAAAGGGCAGCAACTGCAGTTTGTAAGCTTTTACACAGCCAAATAAATCTGTGGAGCAATAGAGGAAGGTACTCACCACAACATGTAGCTTAGGATGATGCGTTCTCCATGTACCTGGCCACACAGTGGATCCAGATACTGCAGACACTTGAGGAAGAAGCTTGTCTTTACAGTATCCATAATGTATGAAGGTACCTATCAGGCTCTTCCTTTTACTCTACAAATATAGCAAAAGCAATGTGTTCTTTTTCCCCTTGATCCCCTCTCATGAAGGGGCTATCAGGACTATCATCCACAGAAAGTAAGTCTTGAATGTATACTCAATCAACTGTAATTTCCATTGTTTACTGTCCATCACCTTCTTGTTTCCCTGCACCTTTTCTCCACAGGTTACTTCAGGTGTGACACAGTCAAACTCTCTGATTGGAGTATAAACCTCAAAACCTTTTGGAGAAACAGTGACCAAGACAACTTACTCAAATGGAATAACACTTCTCAGCACGTTAGCACAGTACTTACAAGGTGGCTGAAACTTATTTTCAGTTACAAATGGCTGGAATCATAAGAAAGGGCTGCTCTGTACATATCAGGAACAAGTCTTTTATAAATAAAGTCACTGATATACCCTGCCCTCCTGCAAAGCATGCTCTTATTACCAGGAGTAACTCCACCTTACCTGGTTGTACACAATCTTGGACAAGGCTGCTATCTCACTGAATATCCACTGAGACTGCTGAAGTTTCTGGTTTCTTATTTATTCACACATCCACAGGAAGGCCCTCTGAAAGGCTTGATCTTGGGCAAGAAGGAGGACTTTTTTCCACACATGGCCTATGTGACAAGCATGGCCAAGTCCCTGCTTCCACAGAAGGGGGCTCAGAGAAAAGCAGAGGCAGCTGAATTTTGTGACTCAGAAGAAATCTAAGAATCAGACAAAACATCAGTGAGGAACTGAAGATGGACACAGAGAGATCTTAACTCCCTGTGGTATGAGGGCATGGGGCAAGGGAAGAGAGACAGAAGTCTCTCAGCCAGCTGGTAAAGATGAAAACCACCAGAAAGACCCTTTTCCTAAATTTGATCCAGGACAAAAGTTCCCAAAGACAATCTGCCAAAATGTTTGGCAGGACCATGTAACACACCAAAATTAAGTATACTGAATGTGGTTTATTACACTGTCAGAATTCAAATCCCTTGTGAGAAAAGATCTTGCACCACTCTGATGTAAAACTGAATCCATGGAAAATTGCAATCACGTGCTCCAGAGCGCCCTGAGCTCTGATGCAGCTGGGATCCCTGAATGACCAGCTCTTCAACACAAAAGCTGTCACAGCCAGTCTGGGGAGGTGAGAACAGGATGACTCTGAAAATTCTGAACAGTCCTTACAGGATCTGCAAGTGTCCTTGCAGATCATGTTGATCTTGGAAATAGCAAAGGCCCACTCTGAAAGCACTTCCCCTGCTTCCTGAGGACAGGATAACACAACCTAAAGGCGAAGTGAAGAGCTGGGTGCTGTAGAGATGTGGGGTTGTCCCTCTTCCAGAGCTGGAAGACAGGTCTTAAGAATCATAAAGTGACCCTTTAAGCTAAGAAACTGTCTTGTGACACAGATTTTGGAGTGACAAAAGCCACGGTTGTCATGACAAACTTCAGAATTTACAGAGAGTAATCATAATTGGACATTCATCAGGAGACAGAAAAAATATCTTGGACATTGTCTGGAAAGCATTTGAAACCTCCTTAGTTAAACCTGCACTTCGCCACCAAAGCAGAGGTACAAAACTAGTCCTCCGAGGTATTAAGCCTCGGACTGACGATGATCCCACACAGGGTTCATATCTCAAAGGTCCAAGTGCTTTGTGTAATCCGCATCTAGCCTGGTCTCCTCTCTCTTTTTCTCCCCTTGAAACAGCAGTATTTACATGTGTGTATATACATATATATATGTATATATATTGCATTCGGAATTTTGTTTGGGATTTTTTGTTTCCTTTTAAAATTTTAACAAAACAACAGTATTTATTTATATATATGTATATAAGGGTGTTTCTATGTCTTTCTGTTTAGTTCAGACCCTCTCATTTCATTTTGTTGACCAGTGAGTCCCCTTCAGCCCATGCTTCCATTCATGAAACCATCTGCACATACTGCTCAACTTAAGAGGGGCTTCATCTGTCTCCAGGACCTGCTCAGAAAAGTACACTCCAAATGAGGCAAGATCTGGGCACACAGTGGTCTCTCTCATGGGCTGTTTCCACTACCCCACCAGCCATAGCCCCCATAGGAACAGTGACAGCCCCCAAAACAAGCATTCAGTCCTGTCACCGAGGCGGCTGGATCTCAATATGCATAGATCTAAGTAAAAACGTGCAGAGACCACACACAACAGAGGCATCTTTTGCAAAATCTCTCCCTAGTATCTCTGGTAAATTTAGAAAGCAAACCCAGGCAAACCCTCAGCAGGTCTACGTTGTCCTACTTCCATCAACATCAATGAAGCTATGAAAATTTAAGGCAGCAGAGGATCTTGCATCAGACAAGTACATGTCATCCTTCTCAAAATCTTACACTGTGATCCACATGAAGTAAATCATCTTTGCGTACCTCAAACACTAAATATCCATTTTCCCTTGCTCTTCATGGTACTCCAGATGACAACAGAAATCACACATCGCAGATGTTCAGGCAGGAAGGCAGACCCTCAAGGGTTTGGTTTTGACACTCACTCCAAGCTTTAAACGCTTAACCAAGCCTGCTGTAATCCCTTGTTGCCTCATAACCTAAGCACAGAACACCTGGGCACATACAGATTTCCACAACTACTTGTGTCAGTGATCAAAGAACAAGATGATTAAAGAAAACATTCAAAGGTTTTAGTTCTATTTGGATAAAACAGACATCAACAGTTCAGCCTCTTGGCCAAAGCTTCTGTCAACATTAAGGACTACATCTGGCAAGGATTTGAGAGTTAACTTCACCCTAAAGCCTTGGATCTCATGCTTTGTGCATAGCATGGAAGACAATAAATCTACTTTTCCCACTAAAAAACCAAAAGCTGATCTTTTCTTAAGCAAAGAAGGCACAAACACGTGAGCTGGATTATCAACCTCTTTTACAAGGTACTGGTTAAAAACACCACACAAAATCAAGATGGAGGGCTCAATGTGGATACCATTCCTCTGAAAAGGCAATAGACTCTCAGGGCCAGAGAGGAAACCAAAAGCATCAAAAATACAAATTAAAATGAACCCGAAGTGTTGGGGAAAAAGGTTTCCTTCTCCGTGCTTTGACACACATTTTAGCACAGAAACTGATAAACACACAGTGCTCAGAATGGGTTGACCAAGTG
The DNA here is from genome assembly GCF_000695765.1 of Mesitornis unicolor. Taxonomy (NCBI): domain Eukaryota; kingdom Metazoa; phylum Chordata; class Aves; order Mesitornithiformes; family Mesitornithidae; genus Mesitornis; species Mesitornis unicolor. The sequence goes on from NW_010202548.1 coordinate 31,135, forward strand.
AGTCCACCAGCTTTGTAATTTTTTCTTTTCATTTTCAACATAAAGGCTGCCTTTCTCTTCCCTCGCAAGAATAGGAGCAGCCACTGTCAGCTGGATACTCCAACTACCCCTTGTTTGTGATCATGACCTTCTTGGCTGCCTGTTTGCATTCTGGGTTTTGTTGGGGATTTTTTTTGTTTCCTTTTCAAGTTTTAACAAAAGCCTTTTGTTCCTCACCATTACATTTATCTCACACTGCTCAGCGAAAGGCAGTCTGTTCAAAAGCCAGAGTGGATGAGCAGAACAAATACTGATTTAATTTAAAGTGAATACCTTAAAAGCCTGAACAGCACAAAAATATTTTTCTCTTATAAATCATCTGCTCCTTGTACCAGACTATCAACTCTCTGCTACAGACACCTATCATTAAATAGGTCAGCTAAATCACTATTTAAACTCCATCACTGTAGTGATTTTCTCTCCTTTGACGAGAACTAAACTACAGGTGTTTTCATGCAGTCTCCTCATTTGGTATGGACAGCAAGTAAGACTTTAATAACCAGTACTGTGCATCTCATTCTTTGGTTCTTTCTCCCCCCAGAAGAAAGCAAGCACATTCATGTCAGTGGAAATGCCCAACTGAAGGTGCTGGACAAAATCTGATTCTGCCAGTACCAGATCGCTTGGACCACCTTGAATGGACCAAGCCAGATGCACCATGTGCTGACAAAACATCTGTTTGAAGTGGTGTTGACATTACCAAACCTGCATGATGTAAAGGTAGACAAGATCCTTGCTCCTCCCAGTTTTTAGTTTTACTACAATACAAAAATTGGATCTACTTGAAAGTCTTAATCCAGAATACTTTAAAAACAGAAAATGGGCTTTTGAAAAATTGGGTGCTCTCCTAGGCAGTATTCTGCTCTGATTATCCTAGCTGTTAGTTGCTTCCAAGCAAAGATTATTTTGTTGTTTTAGCGTCCTCCATTCAAAATAGGAAAAATTATGTTTCTCTATTTCTTTTTTCTGAAAACTAAACTAACTGAAAGCCATTTGTACAGGCTTCCCATACCAAAGACAGCAAGCTGTTACATAGGTCAAAAAATTACAGATTAATATCATGGCTTTACTACTAGCATTGCTGAATTGATACCTTAAATTGAAATCAGATCAAATTTGAAACGCTTCCTCTCCCTACTGGCCCCACATGAAGGTCACTATTTTCTCTGCAGAGCCAGGGGTAAGCAGCTCCCTGGGTTTTGGACAATACCTTGCCTTTCCCTAGAGCCAGTTCTGCCTTTGGATTTCTCCTTGTAGACAACTATATTTTTTATCTAGTCCTGTCATTCTGACACCAGGAAACACCACTTTAGGAAGCTCTCTTTGTACTATTCCCTGTAATGGTGTTAAAGTTTAATAGCCTTCAGCATATATTCCAGAAAAACAATCTTTTTAAGAGCTTTAACCATGCCAACTTCCAACTGTTTGACAGGCCTTTTTATTGCTGCTGTAATATGTGGAAGTGTCATGTGTTTTGATACCACAACTATAGACTACTAATGCCACAGAATAATATGCTTACAGGCTGTGGAAGTAGCCAAGTAACACATTACAGCCTAATGAAGCAAAGGCCCTTCCCTCCATTGCAGTATATTTGCATACATTAAATAGATGTTGATGTTTCCCATTGACACTCAAGAGTGCAATGATGATTTTGTCTCCATAATAAGCAATTAGGTAACCCACGAGTAAACTGAGAAAATTATAGAACAGAAAAATCAGCCAAACCCTATGTTGAGAATGTGAACTTTCTGCTTAAGAGCAGCACCTTCAAGGTAGAAAGCCTGAAATTTAAACAGGTTGCATAAATGTACATGAAAGCAAGCTAATTAACTTCAATAGGCTAAAGGTAAACTACTTTAAAGCATAAGAAAGGCCACAAGAAATACAAGTGACACGACATAATTAAATGAAGATGCTAGCTGCTTCAGCAGAGTGTCCCATATGGGTTACCTGTGGCTGGGTATTCAAGTGTTTGTGGCAGTAGTAATGGCAGTGATCAACTTTTCTTTCTCCTCTGCTCCTCAAGGCAGCTCAGAGACTGCAGGACCGAACTAAAATCCCTCTGCTCCAACTTACTCAGCTCTCCGTAACATCCTATAAATAACACACAACACGAGTAGACACAGACACATACAACAAAACACTTCTGTTGTATTTTACCTTCACACAGTTGCACTAAACAGCAGGTCCTAACCCAGAATCTATTTCTTACCATTGAGTATCCTCTGCCAACACCTGTTGCTGGTTCCTCCTGTGAGGACAGGAGAGTCAGAGCTAAGATCTTTGTGGTCTTCTCAGCAAAGGATTTGAGAACAGCTGATATTCAGTAATATTCCTGTTAAAAATAGTTATTTAAGGGAAAATATTAATTTTATAGCACAACATACTAAAATTTAATTTTCAATTTTTAAAACAAACTAATTATTATTAGATATCATGAAGCAACTGAGATGCACTATTGAAGCCTATGCAAAAATAATGTCATTTAGACCCTTCTCCAATTTCCCCATAAAATCTTTCCTATGTTGTTTAATCTCCATCTGCTCTAACAGCAGCATTCACACCTCCACCACTCTAGGAATCCAATCTCACTCAGGTTACAATCACTGTGATTACCGTATGTTTTCATAGCCAGTGTTTTCACACTGAAAGTGCAATACAGGAAGGAACCGTTGAAAAGAAGAAGGAAAAAAAGGCAAATAGCACAAACGGGTATGTAGCTATCAGTGAAACGCTGCAGTACAAGCTGCTCCCCCTTCAAGATAATCACTAACAGTTTTCAGATCCTGATTATGTTACAACTACCTGTGCAAAGTGAACTGGAATTTTTATACTTTCCCGCATTTGTTAGTGGAATTTGAAAGTATTTAGAGTTAGTGTAAAGTAGTCCTTCATTTCATCAGCACTCCTACATAAAACATTTGTGAATTACGACCATAATGACCATTTTAAAAAGCAACAGGCCATTCATGCATATTTGTGCTTGATTAATTTTATTGTACTGCTTTTTATCTTGCAATAAGTACTTTAGAGATGTGAAAACAAGAAAAGAAGTAAAAAACAGAAGAATTAAGCATAAATGGGGGGTGGGGGAGTAACTCTTTTTGAAGCCATCATGATCCCAGGCTAACTACTTCCCATTCAGGTTTTACATCTACGCAGCAACTAGGTGGTGTGAGCCCACTGAGCTAACTGAGGCAGCGTTAATCTATCTCAAGTGGATACTCACAGGTTTGAAGACTGAAGAGCCAACCCAGACATGACCCCAGGCTAACTTTCAGTACCTGAACGTGCTGCCACCACTGTGGCTTCATTGCTTCTTGCAACTCAAAAGCTGCTGGACTACACAGAGCCACGCCACAGTGAATTCTGGCTCTTAGCTGGAGCAACTCTCATGGTATCAGCAAACGGCAACTCGGCTTACCTGCAGAGTAGCGTACAGACATCTGAAATGAAGCTGGGATTGCCATCCTGAACTTCCACAGTGACAAACAGCTAAACGCTGGTATATTTCTGAGCTCTTCTGGACCTCCCCAGATTTTGCATACAGCCACTGACTCCAGCCTCTCCTTGAGGCCCCATGAGACTCTGATGCCACTGCTGGTGACTTCGATCCCAGATCCCCCAGCCGCAGCAAGGTCCCCCACAACCACAGTTCACCTGCCTGCTTCCACTCACCTTCGGGACTGACCAAAAGCTCAGGCATATAACTCTGTACTCCAGCTTCCATCTTTACCATCATTAGCTTACAATGTAAATCTCACGGGACAAACACTGCATGGGCTGAGAATATATACTTTGCTGTGGAAAATTCTGTATGCAAAGATGATTGAGAGAGTGGAGCATCTCCCTTATGAGGAGCAGCTGAGGGAGCTGGGTCTCTTTAGCTTGGAGAAGAAGAGACCAAGGGGTGACCTCATTAATGTTTATAAATTCTTAGAGTGCAAAAGTCTTGAGCATCATGCCACTAATCGATGTAGAGAAACAACACAAGAAGCAAAAAGAAAGAAAATAGAATTTTCATCCCAGGAATCAGAAATCATTGTCACGATTTGGAGTTAGCCTTTGAACTTTGGTGTTAGCATTTTGGGTTGTGTCTGCACCCCTGCTATTAATGTTTAGAAGTCCTACTTACTACAAAGAACATAGGGAAGCACATAGTAGCTGGCGGAGAGGAACAGGAATCTGTTCCCTTCTAGTATTGAACCAGCAAAACAAAGGCAACCAAACCTTATTTGCATGTTTATAACCTAATATCACTGAATTAGGGTAAAATTAATGATGTTTTTTTACTGCATCTCCAAGAGGCAAAACAAAGCAACTGCAGTCAGAGCCTACGCAAGGAGCCGTCCTGATGAACATCAAAACTACATATCCTGATAATGGAGTTGCTGAAGTAAATTGGTAAATTCAAGTGAGAGAAGACAGGTTTTGCCAACGTTAAAAGAAAAATTCATACATCCCATTAAATATGTAGATTCAAGTAAGATTTCAAATAGATTCAACATGTGACACTGCTTGTAAAGAATAAGGACATTTCACAGGAGCAGGGGTGGTTTGTTTAGAGACCAAAATTAGTGATATTTTTCAGTTACCAGAATAGGAAAAGCAAAATTTAGTGTTCTAAGGGAAAACTCAACTTTCTCAGCACTTCCCGCTGAGGCTGGCTGCTTCAAAATTCTCTTCAGGGCTGAGCAGCCAACTTGAAGTCACCTGATATGGGTCTTGAAATATTTCAACAGATATGCTATCAGAGAAGGAACCTTGCAGTCTCTTTAACTTTTAAATTTTGAACTTTGAAAAGTGAGTATATAACACTGTACTACATCCCTCTTCAATAGCAGAGGGACTGTTCCACATCTGACAGCAGCAGGGCCTATGGAAAAGCCTGTTTTTACCTTCAGAATTTAGCTTTTCGGTAAAGGACTGACACGTTTTTCAGGACAAAGTGTCAACGGCCAGTCTTTCAGATAGCCACACAGTCAGAGCTGCAATCTGTAAGAAAGGGAGACTTAAGGAGACTTCCTTAGACTGCAGCCTAAGTCAGAACTTGGAGTATTACAGGAAAGACAGTCACACATTGTACAGCACATGAAGGTCCAAGAATGGTAGTCTCAAAAAAAAGGAAAAAGGCAAAAAGGAAAAAAAAAAAGAAAGAAAAAAGGAAAACAGACTTTAAAAGGTAATGTCCAAAGATCCCCTGACATCTCTGACTTTTTGCTGGATTTTCTCCTCCCCTCAGACAGAAAAGGCAAAAAAGAGTACCTAAACAGGTGAAAATTAGGAGTTTGGAAGCACTCAGACCTCTCCAGTCAACAGAACTATTTAAAACATTTTCAGTTCCCTGCCCCCAGAATCTTCCTGAAGAACTATTTCAGGAACTAAAATAATAGTTTGAACACGGAAGCAACTATTGCTGTTGAGCCAGCTTTGAATGGAGAAGCAAGAGGGTGCTGGAGAGGTAGACAGGGAGTGATATAGAAACAGAAACATCCCTGACACAGGCATTATGATCACCAGCTTTGCCCACTGGTTTTTAGAAGATGATGCACCACCAATAGCAACTAGAATTAAATGAAGAATCTTGTATGAAGTTTGAAATATTATTCATCCTAACCTCAAGTTATTGGAGGGGAAAAAATGGGCAAATAAAGTTGTTTTTTTTAAATGGTGCTTACATAAAATTAAACAAGAGATGCACCAGTACCCCTTGTTTACATCACAAAACCCATTAGATCCTGAAGTAAGGATCAAGCATCAGGAATCATAACAGAGAATGTAAGAAAATGAAGAGTAAGTACTGCCTACCAGCCCTACTAGATCTGTAACTCTAACTTGGAAAAGAGAACCATTTCTCAATGAAAACTGTAAGGATATATGACTTAACTGCAAGGGTCATCTTGAGAAAATAAGTGCAGATACATTAATATTATAGATAGGAAATGGCAGCAAACCAGATTAAAAAAATAAAAAAAGGAACCGAAGAAGCAGGTTTTGCTTTGATTTCTTTTCCAGACAAAAGGTATTTTAACAGTGCTTTCAGAAGAAGAAGACAACGAGAAAAAGACAGCATCAACAGAAAGGCAACATTGAAAACGGTGCCGAGGACTCATTTACCTGGGAGGTACAAAGCTATTGATAAAAAGTCAGTGATTACTCTCAGCTGGGTGTGCCAAACCATAATGTGGCTGCTCCCAGTGTGATAATTGTGACAGCTCATGCTCTCAGTCAGACCACAAGACTGAAGTGTATTACAGAGATACTACTTAAACCACACTGTGAAAGCAAATGAGGCCTAAATTCATTCCACTACCATTCAGGAACAAGTCTCACTAATGAGGTATGCTACCCTCACGTTGCAGGAGTCCATTGCTGGACAGGTCTCTTGCTTTTCAATTTATAGTCCTGTCACAGCATAACCTACAGGAAATTTCAGTAGAAAATATGAACCTATCTCCTACTGCTTGCATTCAGATCTCATCTTCACTCAACAAGAAGCAACTCACCACTGCGACCCTACTATTTACACCTGGAGGCGCAGCGTTTCCAACTGAGAGGCACCAAATGAACTGACGGCGCTCCTAGATACAAACAAGTATAAACTGTTCGCAGGTTCTCTGCGGAGAAGGTATTTCAACTGTACCACATGCATTACTCTGATCCAATAGATGACCCTGAGGAAGGACAGAATATGAGGGAAGGAAGAACAGACACATTGGCTTAGGATGGGATAAAGGTATTCTCAGAATCACTTTTGCAATAGGTACAGTTGTACAAATGTTTAAATCAATTATGTCCCTCACCTCCATAAGTCTTAATGTACCTTACACTGTCTTAGGTTTGTACATAAGGATGTTTTAAAAGTAAATAAAATTGTGAAAGTTTAATATTTGCATGTATTGTTTCCTTTTAGGCCAAAAATTCAGATTCTGCCCCTCTACTCTGCTCTAGTGAGACCCCCACCTGGAGTACTGTGTCCAGTTCAGGGGCCCCCAATATAAGAAGGACCCGCTCAAGCTGTTGGAGCAGGTCCAGAGGAGGGCCACGAAGATCATCAGAGGGATGGAGCACCTTCCCTACCAGGACCATCTGAGAGAGTTGGGGCTGTTCAGCCTGGAGAAGAGAAGGCTCTGGGGGGACCTTACTGCAGCCTTCCAGTTTCCAAACAGGTCCTACAGGAAAGTTGGAGAGGGACGTTTTACAAGAGCAGGTAACAAGAGAACAAGAGGGAATGGTTTTAAGCTGTAAGAGGAGAGATTTAGACTAGATATTAGGAAGTAATTCTTCACTGTGAGGGTGGTGAGGCACTGGCACAGGTTGCCCAGGGAAGTTGTGGATGCCCCTCCCTGGAAGTGTTCAAGGCCAGGTTGGATGGGGCTTTGGGCAACCTGGTCTGGTGGGAGGTGTCCCTGCCCACGGCAGGGGGGTGAACTGGACGATCTTTTGGGTCCCTTCCAACCCAAACCACTCTGTGATTCTATGATGCTATGAAAAAGCATTTACCTAGGGATGAGCCATTCACTCCCTTTCTCCCCCACAACAATTTGAATCCCTTGAGTAGACCCTAGGAAAAGGGATTAATGGGAACACCAAAAGTGAGACTCTTAAAGAAGCATGGCAAATGTGATTTTGGAGCAACTGTGTAATTCTACATGTGTATCATTCTCCATAGCACTTTACTGTGTTAACACATTACTTTACATGAACTTATAACATCATAACATGGACAACGTACCAGGTCCTGTGCTGTATCCGCTCTATAAACAGGTAAGGACTCCAACAAGGCTGCCTAAAAAACCACTGAACTCACTTAGAACTGGAAATCTTTTCCATAAAGAAAAATGCAAATATTCCCCTTATTAAGTAGGATAAATGCAAATTATTTTAAAAACCCTGTGAGTTTCATGCGAACACATGACCTCCACTGAGCCCCTTCTCTGACATTGGTTCAGCATCGCCTACAGCCTCCTAAGAGGTCAATAAAAGACCACCAGCTTGGGGCATTCATTACCAGCGAGGATGTCTCTCACTACATCACAGGAAATAAAGTGTATCATAACATTAAAAGCCTTTTAAGATGAAACCTTTACTATCTCTAAGCAATCAAATCACCAGGTTTCCCCTCTTACTGTTGCTCATATCCTATAGAGTGGAAAGACAAGAAATGTACCCAGATGAATGGGTTTTGCACTTGATGCCCATATGAGCGTTATCGAAGTATACTAAATGTCTAGAACAATAATTAAGCACCAAATGAACCATTTAAAAATTCACTGCTACCATTAGAACAAATTAAATCAAGCCAAGATTAACATATTAAGTTTGCTCAACCCAAAAGCAGATTATTTCACATAGTTCCTGTTTAGTTATGGCTAAACTATTTCTCAAAATATCTGACCGTAAAGACAGGCCAACAAATGAATGCAAACAGATAAGCAAAATAACAGGGTAACTTCTATTCAAAGTAAAATGGTGAACTATCTCTTTATTTTTTCACCTACTGTAGTTAAGATGCTCTGTGTCCAGGTTTCAGCTGATAAAAATTAACAGTTTTCATGTTCTGATGTATTCTATTAGACAATTTATAAAGCTGTGTCCCTTGTGAGTAGCACCTCTATTTTACCTTCTGATTCTCTCAGGGGAGATGTAAATAAGGAAGGGATTTCCACAGGATTCTTTAAATATCTAGAAAGTCTATTTTACTGAAACCTATTTTGTTCATTGTGTGTTGTAATTTGTGTCATACCAATGACCTTTATGTCAATGATAACAGCAGGATCTAGGTAGCTGAAAGACTTTAGGTTACCTTCTGCGTATTATTCAAACCAGCAACTGCCAAACATGGGGTCATCATACAGGGCTGCAGGTTAAATTTAGATATTTGAGTTATTCACAGAAATAATCCAAATTTCAATCATTTTAAGTGAAAAAAAACCCAAACATTTTGACACACACACGCATGTTCTACAGCGTACAAGGGAAAATAACTTGAGGTTTTAATCAAGTAGAGGAGGAAACTCCTTTCTTGGAGAACGGATATCTCTAACTCATAAGCAATCATGGAAATGATAAATGGGTAGTGTTTGCTTGCAAGAATATTTACAGGTTCAACACAGTCTATTCCTAACACTGGTATTTTTTCCATTTTTCCTATGCAAGCAAGCACATAATTCCTATAGCAAGCTAAATAGAGCTATTCTTTTAAACAGTCATCTAGTTAGGAACTAATCAGTTCACATTTTCATGTAAGTGTTGATAAAGATAATGCGTTTATCTTTAAATAGTTCAGAGAAGTTGAAAATTATGAAAAAGACACCAATGTTAAGGAAAAATATCCCAGTGTTTTTCATGTTTCAAAACATTTACTTTTGTTCTTCATTTCACCAAAATATAAAACTGAAGTATCTTAGTATGAAATTCCTAATAAAGCAAGTTCCCATGAGATGATTACTCAGGAATACAATGAGGTTGCAAAGTTTTTAAATTGAAAAAAACTTCTTGACAACAGACCAATTTTCAGCACAGCTACTGTTTATCTTATTCACAACCAACTACAGCCTCTTGCATTTACAATTGCCTCCCAAAATCTTTCTGTTCTCTTCATACACAATTTCAGTGTAAACTAACCCAAGAGGAACTAAAAAGCTGGGCAAAATACAAAGGCCAAAGAGCTCCCTACTGAGCTTGAGCAGCAGTTTATGCTATTGATGATGTTGAAGAGTGGCTGCTGATGGGCCTTGTCCACACAGTTACACTGCAAAGAATAAAGCACAGTGTAACTGCTCCCGAAGCTGCACAAACTAACAGGACATTGCAAATAACATTTACATCTCAAAGGCACTGCAAGACAAGCTTTTCAAGGAAGTTGGACACGGCATTTTATTGCTGACTGACGCGGCCTTCACTTTTAACGTTACTTACGCTATTTATGCTGCTTGGAAACCCAATTATCCGACCCAGTCATTTGAACCAAGGCTGAAAGCTACCTAAAACTGAATTTGACTGGCATACCAAAACTTCACCTCGTTTTCAATTCAGTGATTAAGCCACAATTATAGTATACATTTCTTTAGATTGTATCTGGAAAATAAAGAAGGGTATCAATAGAATAAAGGATACTGCAAGCACCTTTCAAAGTTTCTACTTAATTCTCCAGTATTTATTAAGCAGCAGAGAGAATAACGCAACTAAATAGATGTCAATTTTAAAGAAAGGAAATTAACAACCTCTTTAAAAACATCTGAGGGTTCTGGTGGGGGTGGCTCCACTTTCTCTGATTACTCCATCACAGCCACAAACTCTACAGGCATGAATCTGAAATTTGCAATTCTTGGTAGTTTGATAAAACATTTTTCTCTGTGCTATATGCTGTTGCAAATTCACAATTTCTCTCTTTATAGTGTTTCTCACTGGCTTATAGGATGTCTATAATCAACAGTAACGAATTAAAATCTCCTAATCAACATATCTAGTCTGCATACGGCTGTACGCTCCACGCAACCGTTCTGACAACGGCCTATGCACTCCTCAGAAGACTTACAGTAAGTGGACATAAAGGCTAAAAAAAAGGTGCAGGATTATTTGTTTACCTGTTTATGGTCATTCATGTTTCATAGCCCTTCACAAACAACTGCACAATCACAGGAGCTGGATTAAGCATGACCTTGTATGGTTGGAAGCCAAATTCAGTCCGTTAAGTTTCCTTTCTTCTTTGCCTGTCCCACTTCAAGCTCTACCTGTGTTCAGCTCCCACACCTCTTTTTCTGATCTTCTGTTTCTAGAAGTTTTTCCAACTACTGGTATTTGTTTTTCTCTAAATAGTGGTAGCATGCCATAGGTGATGACCGCTTTAGGACCAATTTCACTGGGAGTAGAAGTAGGCTAATCACTGTTGTAGTTCCTATTTGTTTTGTTTGTTTGTTTGTTGGGTATTTTGGAGTGTTGTTTTGGTTTTTTTTGTGGTTTTTTGTTTGATTTTTTTAATCAAACAACTCATTATTACCAACTACTTCATCAAACTGAACTTCAAGGGCTTTCACCCAACAATCAGGGGACAAGTCTCCTCCCACCACGCGAAGAGATGCTCATGCAGAGATTTGTTGGGAAGGTCAGGTGAACCATTACAGTTATTCAGAAATCACATTCATTAACAACATACACCATGTATTCGTGTCTTTGCTGACAGCTATCATGCATTATGAAGCTCCCGGTTTTTACCAGGAACTGAAAGATTGTTACAATAATTTGAATTATTGTTACACTCCACCACTCCAGGTCGTAGCCAAGAATACTGGTTGACAAGACTTGAAATACACACAGCATGCCTAAACTACACAATGAGGAATAATTTCAACCTTTTGCAGAGATGGGACCTAAGTCAGTCATTTCTGTCGCTGAAGCAGCTGTCAATACATCCACTGGACAGCACAACTTCCTCCTTAGAAGCAATTAGACTTCCTCATGCCTCTGCAAGGTCAAGCACATCGAGAAAGATCTATTGGACTACAGGTACTCATGATGTTAAACTGGTAAAAATAAAACAAGTGTCCTGTGGCCTATTTCTCTTTCTCCCTTCAAGAGAAAGGGCTTCTATTGCCGGAGATGCTTTTTTTAATATTATCCCCACACTCAAGTTCACTACATCTTTGTCAAGGCTATAAATGTTGGAGTAGGAGTGTAAAATGCTGGAGTAGGAGTCAAGCAGCATCTTGACTTCCAGTTTAGGGTTTCAAGGTAGCCGTATTGAAACACTTCCAACATTACAGTTACTGAGCCTGTGTCTTAAAGACAATGAAGGACAGAGTACAAAGCAACAAGGCACTTGGAGAGTTCACAACACACACCGCACTGCAGGTACTGTCCAACCTATGCTTCGCAGCTGTACAAGAATATATAAGAGAATATACAACATACGTCAATTATTATAATTCTGAAATGCAATGCTGCTTTCTTTTAAAGCCAAAATGAGATTAGAAGACAGTATTTCAACACAACTAGCACTGTCACTTGGTTCATACCAGAAAAGGGCACTCTGCTTGCAGAGCAAGAAGTGAAGTATACGACTGTGAGCATCAAGGAACTTATTCAAGCACCAAGGGCAGAAAAGAAGACAGACAGAAGTTGAGGACAGACGTTGCAAGAGAGCTCTAAACAGCAGAGAGCCTTCAAGCTGAGATTCTGCCCCACAAATTACACAGTTAGACAAATGAATTTTATTCTGAAACCATCTCAAAGAAAAAAATTGTTACAGACCAACAAAAGCCAGCCTTTCCAAAATATTAAAACTATTAAAGCAAAAAGTTGCTTTCTTCTTCCCCCTTCCTCCCAGCATAATTTCTTTTATTTATATTCCATGCAGGGACAATAACAGAAATAAGCTTATTGAGAAATTACAGTAGTAATTGAGTTATGATTAAAAAAGTACACATCACACTTGTGGAATTGTAAAGTGAGATTTTTTTCTCTTCTTTTCACTGATCTTTGTATGAAGCTGTATTTAAACATTGTCAACTTCAGCGTCAGTTAATCAATTTCACAGTTCTTTTACACGAAATCAGCCTCTCTTTTCTCAACAACTGGTGGAAGGTGATGCCAATCCGAATAAAGCAATTCTGTCAGAAATCAAGTCAAACCATTTTCCTTTTTATTCACCATAACAGTCTTTAAGTGTGATTAATCAAATCAACCTTCCCTTTCCAGGCAGAGCAGTAATTACCGAGTGCACATTAAGGCACATTAGAGATGACAAATGATACTTAATCCGCAGAAAGATTTTTGTTAAGGTTTAAGTCATACTTTGTTAAATGAGTTAAAAGATACCCACTGAATATATCTTCACAATATGCACACGTCCTACAGGAAAGGGAAAACAATACAAAAATAATTCAAGCCCCATAGGTAATCCAATCTTGGCAAAAACCAAAGAGCAACAGTAATAACTGTTTGTGAGAATAAGCAGAGTATCTTCACAGGTTCTATATAATGCAGTTTAAAATGAGATAGCAGAAATTTCTACATCATTATATAAAAAAACCACCTCAAAATCAACCAAAACAAAATATCCCAACCTAGGATCTCAAACCTAATTCTTTCTTAGCATATTGCACAACAATCCTTCACAAAGATAAAGCAGAACCGCATTCACTACTGGAATAAGCTGATACAACTTCACTGATCCTAACAACTGTTGACAGCTGCTGTGAAATCCATTGCTGCTACTGTCCCCTAAGCAAACAGGGGCAAGGACATTACCCCACTAAGGAGTTTAAAGGATCAGAGTTGATATTCTTATTCAATACCCCAAGCTTTTCTTTTACCTTCTTAATTTCTCATCTATTGATAAGTGTATCAATGCTTTCTGATGCAATTAAAGACACACATGGTAGGACAAATAAGTGTAAATAACTGTGAACCTATTTTAATAACAACAGCTGGAACAGAAATGCAAACAGCAAAAACTTCACACACAGAGTAAAATCCAAAACTAAACCTACAAAACATGACGTGGGATATCGCTTTGTAGGCTTTGTTACCTCTAAAAACATGATGTGGAGTGTCGCTTCTAGTTGAAAAAGACAAAAACAAGCATTTGGGGACATCATGTCTGCAACAGAATCCATCTTCGGTGCTGAATGGTCAAAATGCAACACATTAAACAATGTACAGTTAGGAAGAGTTAATAAATTACTCTCAGGACAGTGTTCTGTCCTATGAATAATCCTCCACAGAAAGGGGTTGCCCCACCCCCAGTAAACTTCATTGTTTATGTCCCAGAACAAATAATAGCATCTATATCAATAAGGAAACATTATAATATAATTTACATTAAAAAATAATCAGAAGTCACCTATTCAGTGTTCTTTGCTTTTTTTCAAGTACACCATCAATCCTCTTAAAAAAAAATCTTACCTAAAATAACTACACTGTTATGTACCATAGGAAAGAGTCTGTTGGATCAGAAAACACGTTTTCTACCCAACTCACATTATAAGCCACCCATTTAGAATGTAAGCACAACAGTAAGAGAATTTAAATTAGGTGTGAGATTGTCGTACCCCAAGATGACTTCAAGGATATAAATCCTCACAGTTTAATGTGAATTAAAGCAGAATGGAAAGGGTTGTCAATATCTGCAATCAACTCTGGAAAGACTCTTTAGTCGAAGTACCACTCATGTAACCGTGCCATAGCACAAGCAGTGACACCAGTGAACTCTGTCTGCAGCAAATGTGGCTTTTATCCAATGAATGTCCACAGCTCAGTTACTTCCTCAGCAGGGGGAAAAGTGCCATTTTATTTCGTACTTTTAACAGCCACAGAATGGGAAATGTGGCACTTGTGGGAACCTTATTTTTCTTTCCACTGTGAGCATTGGCCAAAAGCTTGAAAAATTATTTTAGGGAAATGAAGATGCATTCAACAACTCAGCTGACAGACAGAGAGTGAGTCTTTGATCCCCTCCTCATCATGTCAGAAATCCAGAATGAAATGTCACTGTGGGCAAAACTCACACAATCCAAGTAGGAATTTACTCTACCGAATTATCATTTTTTCATTCGGTAAGAGCAGCGTTTCCTGTAGGATGGATATATCCAAACTCCTCACACAAGGAAGAATAAAGAAGAGATGCTAAAGAGAGATTTCAAGAAGCCTTTGCTGCTAGGAGCCTTCTGGGTGTGAAAGCTTAAGGCAGACTTATCTGTTCCACTGAGCAATACCTTGCCTATGACTGGTACCGAAATACCTTCTTAAACTGAACTCAAGGCACACCTACACCATAATGCAATCACCACACTTCTCCTCTTTTGTTTTTCCCATTAATTGTTGAATAGCATTTCTAAGTGGCTATCACTAGTTTACAATATTGTTAAAATGCAGAAACAAGTTTATCACCCAATTCCACCCACACTGCATTCCT
>NW_010202548.1:46124-67760 GCF_000695765.1 Mesitornis unicolor
TGCCATTGCATACACTTCAAATTTCCAATTTAACACCTCATCTCACTTGCACTCACCTGGCATGAGGAATGGTAAGAGAAAGACAAAAAAAGGCAGAAAAGAGAAATAAAAAGCTGCAGTTGATCAAGTAATAGAAGAGACATCAACTCTCCATATCATATCAAGACAGCATTTCACAGTCTGGTTTTGAGTCCAACAGTAAATACACTTTGACTTCTGAAATCAGGCATTTTTAAATTCAGTTTTCCTTGTACTGTACACTTCTGGCAGATGTGGACCTAACTGCTTTTATTACCTGCTATTTTTTCGCCCCCATGAACAGCCATCTCTTGAAGCTAATCATGTTGTTTGAGAAATATTTCAAAATTAATAAGCACTACAAAAGTCACGCAATGTTCACTCATAGAACGCAATCTCACAGCTCACGACAGGGCAATGCAGGGTTTCCTTAGCAGAAGTTTTAGCCAGCACACGCGTCCAGTGATGTGATCTGCTGCAGAGCTGCTGAACAGTTGCCCCTGTTTCATTGCTTATGTGAGGGAAACCCACCCAAGCAGTGCCCAGGATCCAAAGCTTAAATCACATCTCCCATGCGTGAAGAAAAAAGGATCAGATTCTGTGCTGTCAGTCATCAGAATGACACTTTAATGCACACTACACTATTATTCACTGTACAGATAAAAGTATTTTTTCATCCTCTGGAAAAGTTTTCCTTCCATGACACAGTCTACCACAACTGCTATGTGCTGTAAAATTCTACACAGAGGGGCACTTTTTGCCTAAACGTACCTAGATGCTTCATGACGTCTCCGGATTTACAGTTTTCTTTGAAGCTGCCTTAACTATGGGAAGGTCTGGAGCTTTTTTTTTTAATTAAGAGTTAAGAGAAGCCAGGGACAAGATGATAAGTAGTCACAACATTAATCTTTTTGCTGTACCCAACAACTTCATTTAGTGTTCAACACACAGACCCCTGTGGAATTGCTGTTCTGTTGAGCTGAAGTTGATTTACTTTTAGAAAGTTACTTCTACCTCTCCTGTTCTCCTCCGGGATGTAACAGATGTGCTCTCAGGAAATTGAATCTGATAGAAAAACTCTCACTGACTTCAGTGAACTCTTATAAGGCTAAAACTGAAAAATAAAGTTCACAAGTGACAAAGAAACCCAACACATTTCATTTAAATACGAAGACTTCCCTGACAGTGGGAAAGAATTCCCACAACAGCAACGAGATTTAGAAAATATACTGTCTGTTAAAATTATCATTAACGTTTAAGAAAGGCATATTTTAACAATTTCCAGCACAGAGTTTACGTACACTGCTTTCAACACTGAAAAGGAATAACACCACTCATACAATGCACATTAAACAGCAGACTTCAGCCCTTAACTTCCCAGCACAGTTGAGCAGCTTCATGCTACATTAGTCTGGTAATGCAAAGAGAACTCAAAAATAGAGACATTTTTAACCTGGACTGTTTAAGCCTCCAAGGAAATGAGGCTTAGGCAGTCCCACATCTGTTCACTTGTCACATTTAACTTCTATACTTGCTGGCCAATTCCAACTAAATTGATAAAGGTTTTGCAGACTCAAAAATAATTAGGTTGCTGCAAATTCTACAAAACTTAGAAGCCGAGTACAAAAGAGATACCTATGTAATGCTCTTACTGAAGGCAAAGGAGCTTTGACCAATCTATTATCAATGTTTATAAATATCTAAAGGGCGGGTGGTCAAGAGGATGGGGCCAGACTCTTTTTAGTGGTGCTCAGCAACAGGACAAGGGGCAATGGGCACAAATCAGAACACAGGAAGATTCCTCTGAATATGAAGAAAAACTTCTTTACACTGAAGGTGACAGAGCACTGGACCAGGCTGCCCAGAGAGGTTGTGGAGTCTCCTTCTCTGGAGACATTCAAAACCCGCCTGGATGTGTTTCTGCACAAGCTGCTGTAGGTGAATCTGCTCTAGCAGGGGGTTGGACTGGATGATCTCCAGAGGTCCCTTTCAACCCAAACCATTCTGTGATTCTGTGACCTCAAGAGGTCCCATCCAACCTAAACAATTTTGGGGTAGGGTAGCGGTGATGGTGTGTTGTGTGTGTGGCTCCAGAGAAAGCACACCAAATGATACCAAACAGGGATGCTAAAGGAGAAACTCGGGGGCAGGGGGAGAAAGAAGAATTCTTTGGAAGGTAAAGGACATAAATCCAAAGGCAACTGAGCTTTAGCAGCTATGTTCTTAATGATCCTTTTTTCTTCAGTGACCTTCAGAATTTCACTGAAGACTTGTCACTCCACTGCTTATGTGCTATTACCAGAATCATTTTAGAAATCATCTCTAGGGATACAAGCTACACAACTGTAATTACACTAGTGTAAAACATATTTTTGATAGCAGAGATCGTTCTCCTAACCTTTTACATTCATGTGAATGTACCCACATTAGGAGTTGCATAGCTTTCTAAAACATATGCTCCTTATGAAATGATTAAATGAATACAAAACTCTAGAAATGAGGCTTAAAAGCAAAATTTATTTTGACCTCATTTTGGTGGAGGAGAGTATTGGATCACAAATTCTGAAACAACCGCTAGGGAAAAAAATGAGAACCAGCAAACTACAGCAAATGGGGAATTTAGGGAGATGACCAAACACTTCCAACCCAACTGAATGCTACAGAAGAGTCTTGAATAATCAAGAGAGCAAGAGTGGGGCCTGAGGGACTCATGGCTGGGTCCTCCTCACCAGCAGATCACTATATGGGCATGTCTTGGAGAAAGCGTACTCTCCTCTATGGATGGGAAGAGAGGAAAGCTGAGCAGAAGACAAGCAAAAGGAGGTATCTGCAAGTGAGCTTCTCATCTAAACTCCTCTTACAAGCAACGGGCCACCGAATCCATTCATTCATGAAGACTGAAACAACTCCACCTTAGAGTCAAATGAGGAACATGACCACACCAGCACACAGGACAGAAGGAGGCTTCAGAGGCCTAAGAAATTCTAGGTTGAAATTCTGGGCCTAGACTAGAACTAGACTACAGCTCACACTGTGGTCTGGATGCTGACAAGAGCATCAAGTAACACACTGAAGGAATCAGAAGCTGCAAGGCCAAGAAACATAATCAGTGGCAAATGTCAAGACCTCATAGAGTGGATGAGTGCTTGGTTGAGACACCCAAAGAATTGTGATTGAGTGCAAATTTGGAGGAGCATAACAAGTGCATCTCTATATGGCTTGGATCAGCACACCAACCAAGTTCATTAAACTCCTAAAGGGCTACACTCTGGCACAACATACTTAAGATTCAGCACTCCTGCAGGAGTGACAGAAGTTGAAGGGTTCACTATCACTGTACTTATTTTTAAAAATGGAAGCAGCATGAAAAATCAGGAAACTTTTGCAAAATACTCTAAAAAGTAAAAATTTTGTGGGCAATCCCAACAGTATTTAACAGCTTTATACTAAAGGGTAAACTGACTGCACACCATCTATCAGGGTATTTGAGAAAATACATGTGAAAAACATATGGTTGAGCAAAAGAATAATATAGGCTAGTAGAAGTATTTTTTTTAAATGGACCTGAAATTATAAAATTATGGCAGGCCAAAAAATAAAAAGACAATAAATCATGCCCAAACTTAAGGAACAACCTGGAAAAGACACAAAAACTAATAATAGCACTTCTCAAGTAAAATTTCTATCATACCAAAAGACTAACATGACTAATGGGACACTAATCTTTGAGAAGACCTAGGTAAATATAAAGCAGTGAGCCTTGTAAACTACATCCGATGAAGTGTGAAGAACTATTCTGAAAAACAGTACTAACGACTACACAGATGAACAGGACACATTGCAAAAGACTTAAAGCTTATCGTGATTGACAAACCTAAAAGAAGCTTCTGCGTGCAAGAAAAGCAATAGAAATTGCATCAGGAACTATTAAAAAAAAAAAAAGCATCTTTCCAGAGTCCTTCACAAAAAGCTCTTCAAGATACAAAGCTGCCACAGCATAAGAGGAAGGTCCTTGCTTGGGCAGATAACTTCATGAAGGACAGAAAAGTAAGGAAAAAGAAATGGGTAGTACTCACTCTGGAAAGCCATTGCCCAGCAATTTTTCATGGAAATCTGCTCAGATCCACTGTACTCTGCTATCTGTAGACAACCTCACTGTTCAGCAGCAGGAGCAAAGAACATCATGCCCTGGTATAAATTCTTGGAGCAACCACATCTGCAATACTCTGCACTTCTGATTCCTCTTATCACAAAAAGGATGTAAATGGGAAAGTTACTGAGAAGGGCAGCAAGCACCTTCAGACACATGGAAGAGGTTAATCTGGGGAACCATGAGGACACTTTGGTTCTTCAGTCCAGAAGATGAGGTAACTGAGATATGACAGTGATTTATAAAATCATGAACAGCATGAAAATGGAGATAGAACAACTGCTCAGTGCATCTTCTAGTTTAATAACCAAGGAACATTAAATGCAGCTAATAAGTGGCAAGTTCACAGAGTGCACCTCCTAACTATTAGTTATCCTATGAATTCCCTTGCTCAAGTACCTGCAACAGATCTGAGAATTTTCATATGTTTAATAAGCAACTGGTCATACTTTTTGGACTAAAACTCCTCCAAGCTATAGGAAACATAAAAACATCACAGGCTCAGGGAGTATTTTGGGGACTTTGTTGAGCAACAATGAAAGTCACTGTCCTGTTGCCAACAGGAAACTTTGATTCACATCAGTTCCCCCATTTGTATATTTCACTGGCACATTTCAAGTAAAAAGCACTGGGGTAATGACCATCTTCAGATACCTTGACAGTGCAAGATCCTCTGATTTTTTTCTAACCTTCAGCACTATATTCACCATAGTCAGAAAAAGATAAAAAAAGATTTGTGCCCAACAAAGAGACAAAGCAAACTTGGTTTTCATACATGAATAATTCAGAAGACAGACCTACTGGTGATTATTTATATCATCCCAGATTTCCATGAAAATCTGTACATTATACATAAGTCTTTATAATAAGCTTCTATTACATAACCGAGCTGTGTGATCAACTTCAGAAGGCATCAAAGGAACCAAACTCAGTTCTTTATATGCAAAGCAACGCTTTAATTACTTTTCTTGGCC
Organism: Mesitornis unicolor; assembly: GCF_000695765.1. Classification (NCBI taxonomy): domain Eukaryota; kingdom Metazoa; phylum Chordata; class Aves; order Mesitornithiformes; family Mesitornithidae; genus Mesitornis; species Mesitornis unicolor. The sequence continues at coordinate 51,267 of NW_010202548.1, forward strand.
TTAACTTTCAGGGTATGTAGGGAAGAGTCAAAGTAGTGACATGTGTGCAGCGTCCCAAGTTTGTGCCTCTTCCTGCAACATATGCCACACAGGATGTAATACCACAGAAAAAAACTTTAAAATCTTCATATATTCTACAATAACAAAGTAAGGCAGTTAAATAAAAGTCTGATACAGCAAAAGTAGCTGGAGGCACAAAGGGGAGAGAGGAGCAGGTGGAAGCAAGATATGATAGCATTATATATCCCCAATGATGTGAACAAATTATTTTGTTCGCACTTAATCTTACTATACCCTTCTTCCCAAACTCTGAATTTCATTTATCACTGTATGGTGGTAAGCTTTCTGATGCACAGGCAACACTTTCATATATTTTTGTGCAAGAACAATAAAAACTTGATCCTTATTAAGGCTTCTTGAAGGAAAACAAACTAAAATAAAACAGTAATTTATATTATTTTTCTTTTCCATCAAATAGAAAGGGAATTTGTTCCACAGGAACAAATATTCAAAGTTTCCCTCGGGGCAGGAGAGAGAATGTTACTAAAACGGAGACAAAGTGGTTGGTTTGCAACCTGTCATAATAGATTAACCAAAGTCTGAACTGTGCGAAGTTGACATAATCCATGTTTTACAAGATGAGAGAAAAACTGAAAAGAGTTCCGAATTATCTTTTGGGGAAATACATATACTGCTAGTTTCAACAAAGCTTTTCTTCAGGAACCAGTTCTGAATCAAAACAATTCTTTCAAGAACACGATTTACAGAGCTGAACAATATCCATAAGAAAATTCACGCTTACTACCATTTTTTAAAGAAGTCAAGCTAATAGTTCCTCCTCAATACAAAACAGCAAGAGGAACAGAACTTGAAGAGAAACTCGGATTCTTTGTGCAGAAGAAAGAAGAAAATCTTTGAACAGTTCTCATTCCTATGAAGAAATATGTATTGAAAATACGCTGAAGAATTGAGCCATACAGTGAAGCTGTTGGAGAACAGAGACTGTTCACCATCCCAAGCTCTGAAGGACAACTGTTGAGGACCATGGTAACAGTTGAGAAACTCCAGTTATTTTTACAGAATACCTTCAGCGATAAATCCTCAAAAAAAAAGACAGAGAAATTAATTACCTGTAATATTGCAATGATGCCAACACCCAGTGGCAGCGGTCTCTAATTTCTAAGCAAGAACCGTGACACATGACAGCTCCTGGGAATGATGAAACTTATGAAAATGTTGACTCTTACGCTACCAGTCCATAAGGTCACTGCACTTTCTAACAGGACACCTATGTTGTCAAGATATCCCCTTCATCTTCAGAGTTACTACTCACATCCACACAGCAAGGTATGAATTATTTCTCTGAGGCTGGGACCAGCATTGGTGCTAATGTTAAGCTGCAAAAATCACTGCTGGTACAATGGAAAATAGTTGTAAGAACTGGTTGGAGCACCTTCAGCTGTCCTTTAAGAGTCCCCAGGCTCCCAAGAGCCATTGCCAGAGAACTTGCACGACTTGCAGCAGGGACAGCCAAAAGCCAAAGCACACCATAAAACAGGGCATCACACAAGGGCATGCCTACTGCAGTCTAGGCCTCTTCAAAGTCTCCAAGGGGCCAAGCAGGAAAAGAGCCTCATGAGGACGGTGTGTCAGTTGGGACACACCAGCTATGGTGGCTATTCATGTTCCAAGCACAGCCCAAGAGACACCTCCATTCAAGCAGAGCAAGTGAGGTGGTGGAGGCCTCATCCCTGGAGATATTCAAGGTCAAGTTTGATGGGACTCTGAGCAACCTGATCTGGTAACACTGTCCCTGCTCACTGCAGGGGGGTTGGACCAGGTGATCTTCAAAGGTCCCTTCCAACTCAACACAATGTATGATTCTGCGTGTGTGGGTGCACATTGATGTGCATACACACACAGTAAGTATGTGTCAAGCACAAAAAACCCCCAACCCCACACACATCAAGGCAGAGCTAAGACAGGACTTTTTAACAGGCCTTTGGAAAATAGCCCAATGTAATGAGTGTATTCTGTTATTGCGGTTTTGGTAACATTTTAGAAAACGTTGTCTTCCAACATCAGTTTTGTGCCAAGTACTTCAAGTTTACATTAATGCAATTTGTTTGAAGATCGTGTTGACACACACCATTTCATGGTGTTGTACTGTGTTAGTATATACTCGGTGTTAAATATACTCTTTGTTAGTCACATACTTCTTGTTAGTCACAAAACAGCACCCAAACAACTTTGAGGGAAAGATGGTTTGTTTAGTCTATCAGAATAAGGAGCCCTTGATGAAAATACACAACTGAGCTTCATGTAGTGCAGTGCAAGTGACAGATGCACTTCATTGTGTCCTTATCTTCTCATCTCTATCCCAATGACAGAACGAGGTGAGATGGTTTTAAGCTGGAAGAGGAAAGATTTAGACTGGATATTAGGAGGAAGTACTTTACTGTGAGGGTGGTGAGGCACTGGCACAGGTTCCTCAGGGAAGTTGTGGATGCCCCTCCCTGGAAGTGTTCAAGGCCAGGTTGGATGGGGCTTTGGGCAACCTGGTCTGGTGGGAGGTGTCCCTGCCCATGGCAGGGGGTTGGACTGGATGAACTCTAAGGTCCCTTCCAACCCAAACCATTCTGTGATTCTATGATTCTATGATCTTTGCCGCTTCAGCTCCAAAAACGAGTTTTCAGTACACAAAAATTAGTTTGAGGCAATGCCGATAACTTCCTTTAACTCATTACACCCATTGAATTAGGGCATACCGTGCATCACATAGAGCAAACCTCATTGTTGTGATGTTCAACTGGTAAGAACCCTCAAGTAGTGCGATATGGATCCCTGTCAACAAAACCTGTGCAAACAGACAGCAGCTGTTCAACTGAGCCCAGAGCACTAATGCATGTATTTGTCATAAAATTAGTCAGATACAACAGTTACAAATTTTAATCAAACACTCACAATCATTTCTGTATTTAGCCTCAGTCCATGTGCACTACACATACATTGGTTGTATTTGGTAGCCATTTGGTTATAAATAAATTACATAAATTGCTTTAAATGAGAGTGTATGATACACAACAAGGTAAAGATCTATACACAAAATTTACTTAGATGGTCTAAAAAATGCAATCATGGATAACAAATCAAGAAGCTTTTGGACTGAGTAATCTCCATCACCAGCCAGATCAACTTAACCCATCTGAAGAAACACATGGGGCTTCCAGTATTCTTGCAACATTGGTTAACGTATTCAATTTGGAGTCATTTCTGCATGTGAAGATTTTATTGGGGCATTAAAACCAATTTAATTCCGACTTGTGCTCAGAGATAACTGTTGATTACATCACTGCCTCCTTTTTGATTTATTTTTTCTTTTTCAAAGTTTAACTCTACCCACAGACCTACCAGCTTTAACTTCTTCCTAAGAACAGCAAGGCAGCACAGTAATTGTGTGAGCAGCCAGGAACAAAAAAAGAAGAGTGAAAGGAAAAGAGGTGTCATTTTACAAAGAATATCTATGCAGAAACTCTTTTTAGACAAAAAAATAGTAAAGGGAAAAAGGTTTTGTCTGACATCAGTTTTTACTGACCTGATTTTCTTTCGAATACTCTGTCTTAAAAAGGTAACTTATGTGCTCAGTTCTCTTTTTTTAAATCTAATAATACACACAAGCAACAGTGTTTTAAAACTTTTACGGAAACACTGTCAGGTACTTAGTTCCTACTGAAGACAAAGTACTGAACTACACAAAAGAAAAGCAGCATGACAGAAGTTATAAACCTCTTCACTTTTGGGGCTAACAAAAAGGCAGGAATAAATAGCCACAGCAAAGAGGAAGGAACACAAAGGGATGGTCACAAGCACAGAGCTCTTAGCAAATACAAAAGGATACGAGGTGTACTTGACAACAGTTCAAATCAAGCATTAAAACCGTTGAGTGCATTCTAAATTCTGAGGGGGTTTTTTGCTTAATACAGGCAATATGTAATCTACCACCAAATTTCATTAATGCTTGACATGATAAGAAGGTTCCCACTGAAAAGCATGTAAAGCCCCAGCACAAGTACCCTTATGTACATTTAAATATATAATTGTATTAAATAGTCTAAAAACACTTACAGAATGATTATTTAGCTGTATTTTTTGTTTAATGAAATTCCTTTTAATAAAGAGTTTCGCAATACCATCTTGGCACGTAACGTCAAAAGATGTTTTGCTCCTGACTTCAGTCAACACATGAATTAAATCTCAGAGAATTGGACGATAGGAAGGGAAGAGAATGTTTTTGTTAAATTTAATGTGTCAGTAAACTAAATGAACCAGTGACTATTATTTTTCTAGTCAGCTTATCTTCACATTCAGGCCTCAAGTTCCACCAGGAGGTGGAAGATGCAAGAGCACTGGCGGAGTCCATGCTTTGGCAGTAAGTTAAAGCTAGTAAGTCTGTGGGTAGAGTTAAATAAAGTCTGTTTATTAATGGTACCAAAAAAAGGTTTTTTTCTGCACCAAATGGATTGTGCACGCACCCCACTTTGGAGACCACTGGTCTCCAGCACCACGCTGTCTCTTACCTATGCTCTAGGGGGCTGCATATTCAGCAATCCAGGACAGTAAAGTGCACAACAGAGACAGCTTTCCTGTTCTGCAGAAACAACCTTGAGTGATACTCAACCACAGTTCAGTTACAGGACAAGCCAACAGCAAAGATTTCTCTTTGCAGCTTTCCTATGACATCTTTAATAAGCAAAATATCTGGATTTTTCCAGTCTCTTTTGTTGTGCTCCAGACTTTGTCCCAGATAATGAAGAGCTGACGGTGGAGCTGCCATGCTATTGCAGTCCTACTCCTGAACAGCTGGTGTAGAAATACAGACATTGGCTGCTATTATTCAGCTAGGATGAAATTACATCTTATAACTCATGTCATTGTATTAAAAAAAAATTAAAATAAATCAATAGGCTAAGGTATCTATTGCTATTCCACTGTCAAACTATCTAATCATGGAATAGACCCCAGACACCTAATGACTTCTTACTATTAAAATAATTCTAATAAGAGCAGAAACCAGAATTTCTCCCTCTGCCACGTGCTGCTTATAAAGTGTCACTGCAAGAGCAGAAAGGACAAGCCACACAGTCAGCAGGACTCCTAAGAAAACACACTGAATACACATCAACTCTTTCTGTAGAATACCTCCTGAATAAGAGGAGGTATCATTTGTCCTCACAGTTACATGCACAAATATAAAAGGTTTTTTTAATTTAAAAAGTACTCCCCAGTCCCAATTTTCTGCAAAAAATAACAGTATAGAACAATTTTGAAGTGTCACCATCTGCTACATGAAATCAAAATTAGCTCTCAAAAGTAGCTTTTGTATTAAGCGCTCAAACTAAGACAAGGCAAACCTTCACCGCAGTAATCACCATGGTGCAGGGTTAACGTAGTAAGAGAAATCAAATTAATCTTCCCTTCATAGTTGCTTCTCTGCCTCAAAAGCCTGAGACTACAGAGTCTCTCTCAACTTTTTCAGTCAGGGCATATAAACTGAGCAGTGAAGCACAGCCCCTTGCACAAAGGCTGAGATCCAGAACCAGATGCAAACAGCACATCCCAAGACCAAGAACTAAATTGTAATAAAATCCAAAGCCCTTTACGCACATTCGGCATCTCCAAAGTTTATAGAAGGTGACTCTGTAACACTGAGATCCTGCTACCTCTCAGCTCAGCATGTCTCTCTCTCTGGCTGCTTCCCAAAATGACAAAGCAGCAGGCTCAATTCAGGGAGTAGAAAGCCCAGTAACAGTCACAAGAAAGACTGTCTATTTGTGCTTCATAAACACTTTGGTTTTTTCCTTATCTCAATACCAAGTTACTCTATTTAATTAAGGCCAACCACATCCTGGGCTGCATCACAAGAAGTGTGGCCAGCAGGGCGAGGAAGGTGATTCTGCCCCTCTACTCTGCTCTGGTGAGACCTCACCTGGAGAACTGCATCCAGCTCTGGAGTCCCTAACACAGAAAGGACACTGAAGTGCTGGAACGTGTGCAGAGGAGGGCCACAAATGTGGTCCAAGGGCTGGAGCACCTCTCCTGTGAAGACAAGCTGAGAGAGTTGGGGTTGTTCAGCCTGGAGAAGAGAAGGCTCCAGGGGGACCTTATAGCGACCTTCCAATACCTGAAAGGTGCCTGTAAGAAATCTAGGGAAGAGCTGTTCACTAGGGCATGTAGCAATAGGATGAGGGGTAACGGTTTTAAACTAGGAAAGGGTATATTTAGGTTGGATATTAGGAAAACATTCTTCAATATCAGGGTAGTGGATCACTAGACCAGGTTGTCCAGAGAGGTGGTTGAGGCCCCATCCCTGGAGATATTCAAGGTCAGATTTGATGGGGCTCTGAGCAACCTGATCTGGCACTGCAGGGGGTTGAACCAGTTGAGCTTTAAAGGTCCCTTCCAGCCCAATACATTCTGTGATTCTATGATATCAGATTTCTTCCATTTAATTCCTAATACCTGCTTCTCCAAAACAAACTAAGAAAGTGAGGGCATTTTGGTAGAAAATTAGGCAATTTATATCTATTCTCACTGCTGCTTCTTCCCAACTTCTGTGTGTATAAATAAATATGTAATGTCAGCCAAAGGGAAACAGCAGCCCCAAAACATCCACTCCTCCAGCACAGCATCACCTCTGGTTGCAGCTGACTGCACTGGAGAAGTGTGTCCCACCACAATTCCAAGACCATCATTGTCATGCAACACAACCCCATGGTCCATTTACTGCTGTACTGGCACAGCCAAGCCAAATGTCCCCAAATAAGGGTGATGGCGTTAGCTCCGAGACAAGTGTTGCATCGATCAGCTACCTGGAAGAGAGGTCACTCCTCCTCTCTTAGGAAGAGTGCCATGTGAAACAAACACAAATAAAGAAATCACACAAAAAAAAGCAAAACACAGATGTCTTCCCTCCCAGGCAGGGAGGAAAAGCAAACAAAACTACTAGCAAAAAACAATAATCAGAATTATTTCCTGAAACAGCACCTTGCTCCTATAGCAAGCCTTCCACAGCATGCATGTGGTGGTAAAGGGAGTACTGTCTCAGACAGAATTATTGCTTTACAATGCAAGTAAGGATGTTTTAGAAAAGCTAGTCCTCCAAAAGACTTCTTTTAACATTATGAACATCTACAAGTCACTTAGACATGGCTTTATACACAAGGACAGTTGGAAACCTCACAGCAGACTAAAAAATTCAAAAGTTATGCTCATTTATTTATAGCTGAATAACTTCAAAGACTTTGATTAAGATAGAGCAATAGGTAAGAAACAAAATTCTCAAAGAGCTACTGGTTTCTCAGCAGCAACAACCAACTCAATCCAGAGAATTCAATCTTCATTTTTCTAATTTTCCAATTTCTAACATTCTGAAATGCTCCACATAAGGCTCAAAACTAACATCTCCTTATTATAACTTGATTTCAGTAGCTTGCAGGGAGTAGTATTTTTCTCAGCTCCACTTTAACAACTTTGATGATGTGCACAGCACACAAGAAAAACACAGCTGTGAAAAATGGTAACACTTGGATAGACTCGGCATCACAGATCCTGTGAAAGCACTGAAAGGCACAAGAAATGAGAGATCTCAGAGAAAAGGTGTGAGCTTGTGATTATAACTGCACATAGGAATATGGCTGTGGTGTATATGCAGATTGTAACCCTGTCCTGTCCCTGCTCCCCTCCCTCTCTCTTTTTTTTTCCCTCTTTTTAATGAAAGGACAGATGAGAAATCTCAAGAGCAGTGGCTTGGCACCCTCCCCACTGCCATAGAATAACCCTTGCCCAATGCACATCTGGTTTAGCACCGCTGCACAGCACAGGGCAAGCATCTGGCAGATGTGAGAGCTGGAAGATAATATCCTTATTTAACTACTTTCTAGTGCAGTTTGATTGCCACATCCCTCTGCACTGCAGGCGCCCCCACGGGTCCCTCAGGTTGCACAAGTTCTTTGTTAATGAGAAGGAAAATACTGACAAACTCAAATAGTAAAATTAAACAGTATCGAAGACACTTCAATCAGGAAAAAGAAGATACCAGAGCAGGAGCACCTCCTCTTTCACAGCTATGAAAGATGCAATGACCCAGTCTCCTATTATATTACACAAGGTGACCCAGTATTTGAGGAGTGCAGCTACAAACCATGTCATTTAGGGTATTAACCCGAATACTGTTGGAGTTACTTGAAACAAACTAATACAGCTCATCCTACGCCAAAACCACAAACACAACTCACTGGGGGCACTGGGTACGTGTGCTAGGCCTCTGCAGCATCTCTTTTGGGTTTTTTTCCTTTGTATATCACAATTGAGTTATAGATGCCAAATGTCCCCGAAAAACTGATAAGGAAACATCGTTTCATTCTGACAACTAATGTTGTACACACCCTTTCAGAAGTCCTTCTGAATTCAAAAGTTGCTCTGTAATCTATTAAATTATTTATTATATTAGGTTCATCAGCTCAAAATGAAAAAATATGAACACAGTAGGTATAGACTAGAAACGCATGAAATGTATCAAACACTAAACATCAGCATTTTTGTTGTCAAATCATGCTTTGCATACATTTACTTACAACTAACTCCTATTCAGTCAAGTACGTTCTGTATAAACATTTTTCCTTTTGAGCTGTTTTTCCTCTATTCAAAGGGGAAGACATGGCTGAAATTATTTCGTATCTATGTGCTTTACACATTATCCAAAATTAAGTAGTCATTTTTCTATAAGGAAAGAGTATGACAATCATGTGCAAGCATACTTAAAATCTGCTATTTCTGAACAATTTTTGTTTGTTGCTGCAGGGTCCAAAATCCCCAAATAATTATGGGAAAGGCCCATTGCCATCTAGTTGTATAAACACAAATAAGCCTAAGATAACACCCCAAGCACCAAGAGTAATGACAGAGGTGGAAGAGATAGTTTAGTCAGGCATGAAATTGATTTTATAATAGCAAATATCTGTTGCCTTCCATGTGCTAAGTAAATAATTCTAAAGAAGAGAGTAAAGATAATAAAAACAAAATCATTAACTGCTCCTACTAAATCAAATGAAAGAGAGAAACCTGTTCTCACATTGACCCTGAAACCTGTTTAATAGCTAATTAAAGCAATTACTCCAAGCATGACAAAGTCCTTCATCACCAACACCTTCAGATGCAGAGTTTGGGGTTGTTTTAACTTTCTTCAAAGATACTGGTGTTTTATTTAAATGAGAGCTTTACGCTAGCAGAACTTCTACCAATGCGTCGCTACACTCTTAAGCACGGACACAGTCCCCAAACTTGGTCGAGTCTGGTTAACAGAAGATATTCTGCACAGACTTTACCAGATTTGACTACTCAGCAAAAGGAATATTACAGCATTCAATAAATTCAGTGCTGTTATAAAAAGATTTCTCTAAAACACTTGAAGGTAGCCATAGAATTGAGGTTTCTTCCTCACATTCAGAAACAAACTTGATAGCCAAAGGAAATCCAATATTCTGTATTCCTTCACATCACTTTTAAGTTTACCTCAGTTACGTTCCCCGTTCGCCCCAATGCCACCTGACACAGCATTGATTTGGACTCCTTCATTTGTACATTCCAGCCACAAAGAACGTTTTATTTTTAATAAAGCTTGATGTTCAATAGCTTTTCATAGCCTTTTAATAACAACTAGTTATCCAGTGCCCTTCCTGGTGCTCTACTGGAGTTAATTAGGCTGCTGCTTTGAACACGGACCATTTTCGAGTTACTGAACGTTTCTGTGCTGTAACAGCACACAGAACAATGTCCTGAACTAATGGCTTGGTCATTATGAAGTGTTCAGCTTGACAGTTTATCCAGTCATAAATTAGATCACTAAAAGGTTACCAAAAAGCAAAGGCAACATCATTGCACTTTACCTTGAGCCTGGCTATTTCGGCCTATGCTTGAGTTTCAGAAAAACAAAATATGCTTGTGTGGAACATAAAGAGATGGAAATAGAGTACTAAAAACACAAAGGAAACTCATTCCTATTTAGGAAAGGCCTAGAGCAATTACGAGTTGAGGCAGGGGAATCTCCTATGTAAATACCAAGTTGGAATAAATAACCACACCACTAAAACAGAAACGCTCAGAACACTGCTATAGGGATGAGGCTGCTCCAAATAACACACTGAATGGAGGTGTGCTTTCTGTAAGAACTAGGTATTCCCAAACAGCTGAAAATTGCAATAGATACAGCAAAGCACCCTGCCTTTAACCAACCTGTCTCCTGACCCCTTCCCAGGTTCTACTGGTTCCATATGGAATGTTCTTCTGACAGCTGGTTTTAAGATTTTAACTGGCGCTCTCTGTCTGGGGTTTTTTTCTTTATATCCATGAATTTGCATAGCTATGGAAGTATTATTCAGACAAGACGGCAACACGTATTCCCCTCACTCACCCACACAGCTTATCCCTCTCCTACCATCCTGATAGTATTTTGCTGATGTGCTGCAAGTATTTCACCAGGAAGCTACAACTAAATCAATTCTCCCTTGCCTCTGGTGACCCTCCTGTAATAGGGACAGATGTGCTGAGGAGAAATTTTAAAAAAATCTATCTTCTCAATAAAATAAATACGCTTTCACAGCCAAAGAAAACAGCATAATTTGATAAACTTACGTTAAAAGCACCTTGCAGTAGATATTTGCATTATGTTCCTGAACATTAATGTAACACAGCGATAAAGAAAAACAATATTCAACTTTCATACAGCCAAAAGGAGAAAAGAACTGCTAAGGATGACACAGATCTAGGAGAACAGGTCATTTTATAAGAATACCTTGACTCTTAAAAAAGCATGCCTTACATCCACTTCAGAACTGAACTAAATTTAATTCAAACAAGTAATTTTGGAAGAGAAGACTTCCTTTAATCATCTTCACTTCTTCAGTATAAGTCATCCTCAATTGTTCCTAAGCTATTATCTGATTTCTTCATACACTTCTAAGGGCCCTCTTCCTTCTGGATTTTGTCAGGTTATTAAAAAATATAACCGTACCAAATATAGACATCTTTAGCATTCATTTTTTAAATACTATAATCTGGCTCCCTTCAGGAAAAAAAAATACAAAAATACAGACCAGTAACTACTGCCACTAACTTTGGAGCTCACTGACAAGCTTGAATCAAGTTTGACAAAAACACAGTCCTCAAACACATCAAGTTCTTACGTATTTTATTTTAAGCAGTGTTTTTTAGCACCTGGAAGAAACAGAAAAGTCCAAAGCACTGATGCTTCTATCAAAAGAGGTAAGATAGACAGACAGTCTTGATTGTAACTTTGGGAACTGCCACACTGTAAAATAAAATAGGAGAATCCAAACCTACTCTTTAGAGTGTTACCATTATTTCTTGGTTGATCCAAATTACACCAGAAAAGGCAAGCTTGAAATCTCTGTACATCCTTCTCCTTAAAAGGAGAAGTTACAAAAAATGGCTCCTGTTTAAAAAAGAAAATTAAAAATTGACCTAATATCATTTGAGTGGATACTAGTTCTTATCATCTCTTTGCATTCTGCATGTATTATAAAGCAGGCATGTTGCATGCACTATTAAAAATAAACTATGGCTCTAAGGTTCTCCTCTTTACAGATCTCCTTTCTGACCTGTATCTCTGCAACAGCAAGATGAATGTTTATCATATGCTAAACAATTTTTTCCTGTAATCATTCAAAACGACTCTCGTATGCCCTGAGGGTGCTGACCAAAACCTGTGAGATGGCTGCTGCTATCCTCATCATAAAGGGGAGAGAGGACATTTACTCACAGCCGCACCCAAATAAATGGGGAAGGAGGAGGACGGGAGAAGGAAACCATTTTAAAAGAGGACTAACTCTTAAAAAGACAGTCAGTAGGGAGCTGTGTCTCATCACCGCTTGTGTACTACATTCAGAACACTCTTACCAGCCATCAGATCTATTATAAGAGGTAGATAAGCCTTCAATACTGTAAGAAATAAGCAGTAGCATACGAAATACTGTGTGCACAAACAGACATCTTCTTCACAAAAGATTGCTGAAGCAAAGGTAAAGGAAGCCTTTCCTACTTTGTAATCAGTTTGCCATTTCATTTGTTTACTCTGGAAGAACTCCAGGGACTGTGGTGAAGGACACAACAAAACACAAACTCGAAGCTTTAGGTTCTCTTTTTTATAGTCCAAAATGGAGAAATAAACCAGAAGTTTTCTGAGCCGTCTTTGGCCTGTCCTCCTCAAAGCCAAGCTTGTTTACCAATACCATGGCAAAATTCATCAAAGCAGTTTCAGAAACCGATGATTTCTATAATGAATGCCTGTAAGTGTATCTGAAGAAAGCAAAATGAAGCTTTATGGTTTCTGTGCAATACAAATATGCTTCAGGCATAAATTTTAATTTCCTGCATCAAACCTTTCAGCACTCCCAGAAAGCCACAGTCATCACCAGTGAGTCCTAATTTCTTCCTTCTCTTCTGCCTACATTGTGGGGGGCACAAGTGAGGGACATGGTCAGTTGCCATGTAGGATTCCCATGATAGTGTCTCCTAGACATACACTCCTAGTAAATACCACACGTCTTTCTGAACACATACAGATGTACTCTCCAGATGCTAAATCCAAACAGAACTAACACTTTCACTTAACATACTTCAAAACCACAGATCAGAAATAATGGTCTTGTAATACCTACTCACACCCATCTACACGATTCCCTGGAATACCACATCTGTTTGCAACGGCAGTAGAAAAAGACTGAAACAAAACAAAACAAGCAAAAAACCCCACCTGCCTCGGCACCAGAAGTGCTACTTGAGCTCCCAGCAAAGGCTGAGATACCACGTATAAAGGCATTATACTTAGATTGTTTCATATGGGCTGGAAATCCTCTTGTTGCATTGACCTGAAGCATTTGTACAGCTCACTTTTAGACTTGCAAAAATTTAAAAATTGGCCCTTAGATTCACTCGGATGCATCTAAGGCATCTCCTATGTGAACTAAAGCGCTGAAGGCCACAGGACAAAGTCCCATTTGGCATGCCCAGGAATACATAGAAACTTGAAATCTTTCTGCTGCTTTGATACCTTTTGAGCTCTCTGCATCTTTGGTTTCTCTTCAAACACAGATCTCAGGAGAAATCCATACACCCAAGCTACAAAAACCTAGGGGCAACAGTCAGATCAAGATGCAACCGAACGCTTGCACGTTCTGATCACGCTGACACACCACTCCATGTCTCCTTCATCTCTACGCACCTTGCCAACAGAGGCCTTTCTCCCCCTAAGAACTGCCCCATGTATACAACAAATTTCAACACAAAACCTAAATGTTGTAGGTGGAAGACTAAGCACACTGGAAAGAAGAGCTGGTTGGAAGGAAGAGGGGAGAGGGAAAGGTGCTGCATTCACAGTGTTTCCACCATCCTTCTAAAATTAGAGCCTAGGTTGGAAATCAAACTTGCTACTGAAATACGTTTTAGTACTTATATACTTATTTCTATATTTTCCCCAGAAAAAGTTTGCCCTCAGCGAGCCATCTTCTTTCCTAGCTGGGGTCCAAACTACAACACTGGCATTTCTCTGATGGTGCAGAATGAAAAGAAAACACACCTCAAGAGAAGCAAAGCTTTCCCTAGGGAGATGCACAGCAATCTCCTACCTCTGTCCAGAATAATTCTGGCTTCTGAATGTAGCCAGCAGTAACTCCTGCCTACTTGTGCAAACCTCTTGAGCTATATGGAACTCTTCTATGTTTGCTGTGACAGGTGAAATACAGAAACTTCGTAACTCACCTGCTTCTGCATCTGGAAAAGTGGAAACATGATAAAACCCCAAACACTTTGCATCTTGATGAACGATGTGAACCAGGACAATTTAAGAATGAGGTCCCTAACAAAAGCTCATTTATCTTTCAAAAAGAGATAAAAACTAACTTGTAGCTAAAAATCTAGCATAACAACACTCATCTTTATTTTGACTAATCATTTGGATATGTGTACTGGTATTAATTTTACAAAGCTAAACCGAAGAAATCCTAAATTCTCATCAACTTGAAATTCAGAGAAATTCTTTTTGAAACACTGACTGGTTGAGTGGCTGGAACTCCTGACCAATCGCACTGTACTTTCAGAAGCTATCACACTACTCCAGTATCCAGAAGTTAAGGAAGCAAGGATATCCTGCCACCCTTTTTGCAACCCAAAAGAGTGGAATATATTCCATTTGCTACCCCATTTAATAATGGCATTTCTACTTCATTCTCTGTTTCTCTTAGGAAGAAATGTTCTAAGAGACCATCACATTTTAACAGAACGACAGCAGCCTCTGCTCAGTGCTCTGATTTTCTATATCTGGCATGCATTTACGTACAAACACATTCTCTATTGCAGTCACTCATGCCCAACGTTTCAAAAAAAAAAAAAAAAGGACAAGAGAGTCCAGAGAGATTTAATGAGCTCTCATGAAAGCTCCATCAGCTACTTCATTCCTGCAATAACAATCTAAAAAGACAGTTTAACTAATAATTTATTTAAGGAACAAATGTACCTAATTACTGGAAGTAGCAAGTGCTTGTCATTTTATGAGCAAATAGAGAAGACGAAGGAAAAGACAGTTTTTAAAGGCCTTGCTTTTTTTTCTTTATATATTTTATATAGCACTGCCTTATTAGATTTAGAGGCTTATGTAGCTCATTCCCAAAGTTAACCCTCAACAGGTTCTTTCGGTGCCACCAGGGAATTTTGGAGACACAAGGCAATTCCACCACCCCATAACAACCTGTGCCAAATCAGTTCCTCTTTGCAACTTTACTTCATTTTACAAGTGGTAATAAATCATCCTATGAGTTTATTTGCCCCTTCCACTTTTTTTTCTTTTTTTTAAAAAAGCACATAATTTTCAAAGTTGATTTTGAGGTTACCGAGTACACACTCCCCAAAAGACACTGGTAGATCTCCAAGGAAAACCAAAGCCCTGGACAGCCACACTTCCGAAACAAAACAGCGAACAGCGCATGCTGTTCATTTTTTAATTGTTAAGAGCAAAGATTTCCTTATGCTTCCAGTCCAATTTCTTATAGTAAAATCTATACTGTAGCTAGGTCTAAAAGAACAGGCTCAGTGTCCATGCGTGTCATTTCCAAATTAGAGTCGACTCAAAACCAGGTTGTGATCGTACTGTTCCAATACCACCACCTAAGTGTCATCTGCATAAAATCCCAACAAACTTTCTTTCATGGCAGTAATGAATGTCATCATAGCTACTTTCCTACTACATAAATTTCACTTTAAATTTTTAGTACAGCAATTACATTCACAGGAAGTTAATCACCCCAATCGCTATCATTTCAGGCATGGCGGTTTTAGTTACGATAGAAACTGCTTCTTTTCATGGGTTATTACAGTAAACATGTGCCACTAGATTTTCTATTACAGGATGTTCTTGCTATGATTAAACTGGTTTATTTTTTTATTTATCAAAATGGAGTGATTGCCCCCTCTCACACACAGCAGCATCTCTATCATACAAATTTAAACTTTTGTTCATCTCATATATACCCCTAACAACCCTACCTATCCTCCACAACCTTTGCAATACTGGGGAATGGGCCACGAAACCTAGCTTGTAAATAAGGATAAAATACACATTATAGAGTGTAGTAGAACTCAGAAAGAATAAGATGTAGTGCTGTGTTGGCATCCTTGTTAGCTTCGGTTTTAGTGGGCAATGTTTAGTGTTTATTTTGGCAAGTCAGGATCTCTCTCCACTCCACCCACTCCTTAAATCCATACTATTGGCAATGAAGATTGCTTTTCTATGTGTGCATGAAAGTTTACATGAAGCAGCGAGGGAGGAAACATGACATTGAGCGGTACCACACAAACATAGAATTGGAAAAGGAAAGGTTCAGACATTAAAAGCAATGAATGAATGAATATTCGTGTGTTCGTAACTTTCTATAAGGAACTTAGAAAATTTCAAAGAAAGTACATTTTCATGGTTAAGCACGGTTGAAATATTAAGCAAAATTACTAGTTAGCAGCTCAAGCTTTTTCAAGGCAAAACAAACCAACTTGCTGATAGGATGTGGCTGCTGCATCACACACACACCTTTGGAAGAAACATTCACAAACAGCACCCAGGTTGAAAGTAGGTTTTTCATGAAATTATTATGTCTTCTGTCATATCATAAATTGTATTTCATAGGTAAGAAGACTAAAGGCTTCGGTTTTTATACATTACTCGACTCCAATGTATTTCAGAGTATTAAAAGTAACAATTCTAATTAATGGTAATACAGAAAGAGTGAAGATATCCTCAAATGCTATGCAGTTTGGAAACAGCTCTTAAAAACCACTGCTCTGAACAGGACTATTGTATCTAGTGTATACATAGTAATGCCCAGCATTCACTTACCAAGAATTACGAAGGAAACTGATAAATACTGCAAAGTT
>NW_010202548.1:67791-69346 GCF_000695765.1 Mesitornis unicolor
TTCAGCAGGGATTTCAATTGAATGCATTAAAAATAAATAAACTCCCTTTACCAATGACAAACAGTGATAAAGCCATTCAGACATCTCCACCCTCAATAAATGGACTGTCTTAAAGGCTTTAAAAGGCATTTTCTGGGCCGAAACCCAAAGTCCAATACCAAGTGAACATGTGATTTCAATTTCTGCAACTTGTATGCAATAGCTAAGTGTTGCTACAATCACAACAAACAATCTTAACACAATCCTTTTATACACTGCTTTCAAACCACAATACACAAATTCATATTATTGAAGATTTTAAAGTGACCATAGTAAATTGTAGCGACTGCGCAGATTAAAATATTCCATTGTAAACACAAAAATCTCTTTGAAAAGGGCTTATGCTAACACATCTTGGTTCACAGAAACATTTCGGCAACATCAATTACCTGCCAACCAGTGACCCCAACTCCTGGGGAACTGATCATGATAAATCACCTGTTTTCATTGCTGGTTTGCAAAATTTCTTCTCCTGGCCTTGCAGACCATGGACTGCAAACAACACAAGATACTTGGCATCCAAAAGCAAAAGCCAGAATGTCTTGTCATGAAAAAAACACTGAAGCAAGCAATGGATTTCTGATACATTTTTTTTGAGCAGCAAGGAAGTTGCACCGACATCCTATACCTATAACACAAAGCAAAGCTAACCCTAACCCCTGTGCTACACATTTTAATGCGAACAACTCCATTTTCATTTTTGAAGTTATACAAAATACTCCGTGTGACACTTAGGATGGAAAAGGGCTGACCGAATGGGCAGGTCTGATCTGGAAGCTACTCGTCAACATGGAGGAGGACAAATTACAAGACAGTTAACCTATCAGGTAATCTTAGAGACCGTCTGCCAAAATGGCCTTTGCTAGAAAATGTTTTTGGAAAGCAAGAAAATGTTTTCTTGGTTTAACTATTAATTAACAAAGTGTCAAAAGCTACTGTATTCACTCTTGACAAAACAGTATACCAACACAATTTAACTTAATATGCTCTTTCAGCTACATCTGGATATTACCCCCCTCCCCCAAAAGTTATCCAAACCAAAGATCTTAAAATCTGCATTTTTACCAGAGTATTTCCTCCCCACAGTATCAGAACCAGGAGAAAGAAACATCATTCCTTAAGTCTCCTGCACTAACCACTTCTATTGAAAAGTCACCTCTCCCACATTTTTCAGACTCTGGAAATTAGACATCTAGAAGAGAATTAACAGGGGAAACATACCTGAACTGCAAATTCATACTATCTGTGCTAACAAATTTCATGGCTTTTGGATAAAAAGGGGGTCCACGCCATGAAATAACATGTCTAAAGCTTAGATCTTATTTGTAGATCCTGTTTATCCATTAAGCAAAGACCTCTGAAAGGGACTCACAAGCTTTTTCAGGTACTCCAATTCTACCCCCATGATCTGATGGCAGCAGCCTTGACACAAACGCAAATCTTAAAAATAGAGAGCATACAGCCCATACTTCAGTCCCTCCAATCAGGGATCACAGAATCACAGAACGTTAGGGAT
>NW_010202549.1:0-4730 GCF_000695765.1 Mesitornis unicolor
AGTTCTATTTAGCTCAAACCAGGACATCAACTCATAATAGTCACAGGGGAATCTGTTGGGTCAAATGTTCTGCCTCAAAAGCCAGGATGTTTTCATGTGGAAGTTTGCTGTTTTTAGATACTGGAGGTCCAACTGCAACTTAGAATTTGGTTTTAGACCAATTTTTATTAATTCTGCTATTTGTACAAATACTTTAAAAACACTTGGTAAAGAAGTGGAAAAGGGGTTGCCAGCATCACCAACAACTCCTTATTAAATTAATAGTGTGGAACTGTGATGTGCTGTCTCTTTAGGAAGATACAAAATGATGCAGGTATAAAATTGGATGATATGAAGTTATCTGTCACATTTCCATTAGAATGGATACCATGGTATTTCTGTTACATCTTTATTCTCTCTTGTTCCACAGGTCTACCTTCCTCCCTTAATCCATGTGCTCAGACTCTGACATTGATTCATACTTATTCATGTGATAATTTAAGGTCACCATAACCAAAACCAAATGCATAATTGTCTGCCTTCGATAGAAGTAATACCACTGCTTTAGAGTCTTTTCCTGTAAGATATTTTCCAGGGACTTCTATATGAACCACTCATAGAATAATTTCCAATAGTAACCAACTTTTTCAATTGGACAGTAACTCCATGTTACTCCATGAGCATGTTGTGATTTCCCATTCACTAGACTAAAGCTACTAAGTAAATTTGAATTCTAAAATTGGCTATGACTCAGTCTGATTGTTAGTGTCACCACTGTGCAGTGCAGTTTGACTGAGGGGAGTTAAACAATGCTTTTGCTTATTTATATACCCTTTAACGTTAGAAGCTATTTCACCAATTCAGTGAGAGGTGTGCCATTTTCTTCTAAAGTTGTTTGACATCTAAGGAACTTTAAAAATCTAATGTTTGAATAATTATTCAGTATTTTCTAAGTCTGATCTGTAATTTCATATGAGTGGGATTATTTCGAAACACGCTCTGTATTTCTACTGTCTTTGAAACTTCCTTGTTCACATTTAAGACTAGACCTTATGAGCAAAGTACGAATGTAGATGAAGCATAGATGCTGTAGTGTGGGCAAAGGTGGAGGGGAAGAGACAGAGTTTACAGGCTGGGGTTTGAACCTTTCCCTCTTAAAAAGAGGCAATACTGGGCATCAAAATGTCTATGGTATATTTATAAAAATAAATGTTAAAAACACAGGCTACAACATACCCTCAGAAAAGCAAAGCATTGAAGCTGCCCAAAGCTGATTAAGCCAACAGGCTTAGCAGCTGCCTTGTGGCATATCAGCAAGGCCTTGTCTTGTGATCACCCATGACAAAACATAAATTTCATAGAAATGAAAATATGAGCAGATTGCTAAATCACTTTATTTTAGCTTGCTGTATCTTATGTCCATTAAGTACTGCATGATATCTGATTTCAAGCTGAAACACTTCAGTTGCTCACAATTTCAGAACCTTGGAAATCTAACATACAGTATGTAATGATGTTTCTGGCAAAGGTAAATGTATTTTTTTTCCTTAAACTTATAGGTTTAATGAAAGTTTCTAGCCCATTTTTCTCCCCTCAGCTGCTGAAGGGTATTATTTGTGATGGTATGCTAACTAAGTAGTTAAAGATCTAATGCTAAAAGCTGAATCGTTAAATGGGAACAAAACAGTTCAGAAAACAGCTTAAAGGCACTGCTCTGTCCAGTATTATGTAGCTATAAAACTGTTGTGATTTAACCAGGCAAGCATCTAAACACCATGCAACTGCTCACTCACTCCCTCTGCCTCCCTGGTGGGGTGGAGGAGAGAATCAGAGGAGAAAGGTCAGAACACTCGTGGGTTGAGATAGGAAGAGTTTAATAATTGAAATAAGTAAATAAATAAACAAATGATAAATAGTAATAATAATAGGAACAATGATAATAAACTGTATAAAGTTAGCTCATATAACAGTTGCTGGCTGTGCACTCCCAGCAGTTAATATTAGATAAGATAAATAAACACTGTGAGCACAACTCCAGCAAAAACGTGACGGTAACGATGAGTGGGGGAATAGGAGACCTCAGGAGTAGAATGATGGATGAGACCCTCCAGGGATGACGACCACTGAGGAAAGAGAGGGCATCCCCAGTAAACTCCCCAATTTATAGTGAGCATGATGTTTATTGTATGGGATAAGTCTGTTGGCCAGCTTGGATCAACTGCCCTGGCTTTTGCTCCCTTGATCTTGATTGCTGCATACCAGTGTTGGCCAAAAACTAGTGTCTTATCAACTTTGTTTCCACTAAGTAGAGCACTGTAATCTTTTCAGAAATGCAGCTCTCCTGAAGAGAAAATGGATTCTATTATTCTATCCCAGCAAAATCAGGACACAAACATATTCTATAAACTAAGGCATTGAACTTTATAGGAAAATAGGCACATATATGCATTCACTTCTAACTGAATACAGAAAACTTTCCAAGCTTTTTAGGAACAACTTCATAAGCTTTTGCTGACCATGAGTAAACCTGACTCAAACCCAAAACATAACAGCAAAAGCAAGTCTAAGACTGCAAGTGTAAAACTAGATAAACTGCTGGTGGTATGGGAGAGATTTTGATCTGTTTGCTCGATTGTAGCTTCTTGTCCCAGTTTGAGCTAAATAGAACTAGCTTTCTATTTGTGATTTTACTTTACAATTAAGTCTCTTCTAAGTGACTGTTCTTCCTGAAACTAATGGCATGTTTTTCCAGACAGTGTTCATTTCTACAAGTGATAGTGCTTGTATGGTATGTAAACATAGCTCTTGCTTATACTTGTGCCTGTGAAGACCAAGGCCACTGTCACTTCATGGGTGTCATAAGTGAGGTGTTGCACCTGCGGGGAGGAGCAGACAGGACAGATGACCCAAAACTGACCAACAAGGTACTCCATCCCACATACGTCATACTCGGTGTGAAGCTGAGAGATCACAAGGGTTTCACTCTCTTCTTCTTTTGCCATGGCCAAAGTCCAAGCAGAACCCTGCTAGTTTGTCTGCCTTCGATCCTGAAGGTCTCAAGGTTCCTGAATCCAGTTCATGAGTTCTGCTCCCACCTGCTGCTGGGTCCGGTCTGGGACTTTTTTTCCAGTGCCCTCCTCCAAAGAGCCTCTGGTAACATAATCATTGTTGGGGGAGGGTGGTGGGGGGAGGATTTTATATTGATTTTATATATATATATTTGTACATATTTGTATATATTTAATTATTTTCCTATTTACATTATTATTCTGTAGTATTAGTATTATTGTTTCATTAAGCCCATTAGTTTTCTTTTCCAACACCTAAGTCTCTCTCCCTTATTCTCTTTCTCTTCTCCTTCTGGGAAGGTAAGAGGAGTTTATAGAGAGCATCTGTCCAGCATTTAGTGGCTAGCCCAGCCCTAAACCATGACACTTCTACTTTTTCTATCTCAAAGCTTGTTTTAAGACATCAAAGTTCTTATTATATGTATGTAATATAGAAAGTTGTTTAATGCTTTAAATTGTGTTTACAGACCTTGTTGACTCGGACTTTTGAGAAACCATTGGTCATGTTTGATGCCATAGTTGACAAATTAGTTTTTACTATAGCTGCACTTTTAATTGCTCTCCTTAATTCTTTTTAGGGACCCTTCATGAATCTGCTTAGAGTGACAAAATCTTGCTACAGCTTTAAAAACAAGCCAGGGAAAGTATTTTTAAAGACTGTAGCTGGGCATTGGGAAAAAGCTGTAATCTTGGTACACTGTAATTTTGAAAAAGCAAAAAAGTGTTTGTCCTGTCCTAAATCAGCAAATGCCTGAGAGATCATGCAGGATAGTCATATTGTCTGATATGGGGAGAAATCACCTTGGATGACAAATACTGTAGAGGCTCAGAACTCATTGTGTGTAAAATTACTCCCTACAGAAATGTGCATGTGATGTCTACTGAGAGAATTTGCAGTCCTTGAGACTGCTAGAGTGCATGTGCCGAATGTGCAGGCTGTCACATGGCAGGGTCTACTGTGCCTATACTGGACTCCCATCCCCTTGCCACAGGTGGCACTCAAGAGATGGCTGTTTTTACTTAACCCCTCCATGGGCCACAATCCCCTCACAAACCTGCTCCAATGTCTGCTCTCTGCTCCTGCTTGGGCAGCTCTTTGCTACAGCCCCTGTCTCTCTCTCTCTTTTTTTTCTTTTTCTTTTTTTTTTCCTTCTCCTTGGCCCAAATCCTGCTCTGTTCTTGTGTCTGCACAGGGCAGTCTCTGACTTCTTCCCACACAGTGCAGCACTCCCACTACCAAAACCCCATCAATTTATCTCAATATGGAGGGGGTGGGTGTAATTTATTTTTTAGCATCATTAACACACCAAAAGGGGAGGCAAGTAGGACATCAACTAATACTGTAGAAGATCATACCTTCTTTTTGGTGGCCTCATTGTTTTTATAGCAACTAAGACAACAGAATCCTAGCCTTGAGAAATTGTATATATTATGGCAATGTAAATAACTTTGAAGTCATGGTTGACAGTGTGGGGAAAGAACTAAGAGGAAGGAGGTCTTTAGCGTTATTGTTGGCATGATCTGGAAGTACCGGACACATTAAAGAATAACACTTTTTTAAAAGCAAATGTTAATTATGGATTAGCAAGGAAAGTTCTTTCTAACCTTCTATACTAATTTAAGCTGCTTTCGTGAAAGCTTTCATTAATCTTGCATTGTCGTGGTTTAGGGCTGGGCCGGCCA
>NW_010202550.1:0-18218 GCF_000695765.1 Mesitornis unicolor
TATATAAAATTTTAGCTCAAAGGGATAGATGTTCCTGTCTGCAATTAAATTTTGGGTTTTCAGTGAGTTAATTCTGCATCATTGAGCTGTACAGAAATTATCTCCTCACTATTATTAAGAACTCAGGGAACGTGAATTGAATTGGACTGTGGACTACCGTGCATTGAGTAGAGACTGTAAGGATGGTGTTTACTGTACTAAGCAGGAATAAACCAAGTTCTTCATGATTTAAATTTAGCAGGCTCTGCCTGAATGGTGTAAGTGAAAAAGCACAAGTCTATGCCAAGGTTAGTCTGTATGCAGCAAATCCTAGTTTTTTATTTATTTTCTTTAATTAGTGTTTAAGCGGTGTTTCTGGAAAATCTTAGCTATGCAGAGAAAGGAGTTTGGTAGAAAAAAAAAATGTCTGGCAACGAGAAAAGCAGTTTGCTTTTGTTCATGTTAGAAATCTGTTTACTTAGTGAGCAGGGTTCAAGAAAGTTCTTTCCCTTGGATTTATATGGTTAACATAACAGTGGAAATCACTTTTGGAAAAAAAAAAGGTTCTGTATAATGATGTAAAAGTAAAGACCTCGATTCAAATTTGTGATGAGTGTTTTAAAACAGTACTATGAGAAGAAAAGAAGATTACAAAGCAAATTGTTTACAAGTGAAATATACTTGTGGACAAATGAGAACTTTTTAATGTTTATATAATGTTTTTGTGTTTTCTGAAGGAACGGACAAGGCATTTATTGAGAAAAGTATAAAATCTAGGCACATATTTGTTTTGTTTCTAGCATCTAAATGAAATCTTGAACTTCAGGAAAGCCTATTTGCAGTGAATGTGAGACTACCTGCTCTTACTGTGCCGCGCTTCTTTCCGTGCTTAGCAGATTTCCAAAGACAGCTCTCATCTTTCAGTTCTGTCTCACTTTAAAGCTTCTTCAGCTATATTTATTTGACAAAGCAGGACCCTACAATTGTTCATTTAAAACATGTCCTGATAGCTTCTTTATTTGGGAAAGTGCTATTTTAATTTAATTTAGGGTTTTTTTTAAAGTGCTATCTCCAGATTCTTAGCAATTTACCTCTTCAGTCCTCTAATTCAGACTCTGGGAATAATTTAACATGAATGAGTATTAGTATTGGCAGAAAAAGTACTGTAAATTTGTGTCTGAATTCACTTTATAGCTCTTTCTTTGCTAATCAACATACTCGCATAAAGCAGTGGGGAAATAATGGAATATTATTTTTTTTAATTGCTGAATTAGATAATCAAATTGAATCACAAGTTGTAAAATGCTCAGGATTGCAGTTTTCCTAGATGTGTCAGCAGTAAGATGCCGGTTGTTGCAGGTATATGTTGTGCTTAGAAGGACTTTGGATAATGATAGCTCCCAAAACCCAGTCAGTCGGCTCTTGACATGGCCTTCGTTCTTTACATTCGCACTGCGTCCAGTCTGTTGCTTTCCTTTTTCAGCTCATGTTTAGTAGTATAATTATTTTTATCTCTTTAGGATATTTTTTTTTGCTTTGAAATGTTCAAATATGATCAGAGCAAGAATGGTTATGTTTTTCTGCAGTAGTACAGAAAGCTGACTTTTCTAAGAAAAAAATAATCCTCTCAAATTTATAAAGATCACTAAAGTATCAAACTCCAAATGGAGAAACACTTTTGCTGTATAAAACAGTAACATTATAGTTGTGCTGTGTAAAAAGGCTTGCATAAAGGTTAAAGAAACTTAGACATTTCTTAAAATCTGAGTCTTGTTGCATTACTTACAGACAGAGTCAGATGATACTTGAAAAGGAAATATCAACAGAACATTTAAGTGGGGAAAAATGGAAGATTTCCTTAAAGGGAGAAAGAAAAAGCAAGTTTATTGTTGGAATTTGGGATTAAAATACTGTAGAGGTGTATATATTTTTTTCTGATCAACCTAAGTTCATTAGTGTCTTGAATTAAGTTTTTCCTCAGGTTTTATATCTAGAATGATTGTAAAACATCAGCTGTTTGATCGTTGCAGCAAGGATTGTTTCCATCTGTATTTAATTACAACCGTGCAGCTTTACTGAATACTCTCAAATCTGAAGGGCTTCAGTGGGAGTTGCAACTCCTTTCTTGCTTGCATCAAGTATTCCTTAAGCATATTTAAAAATCAACTTAGAAAGTCACATTGTTTATATGGTGATTATTTCAGGAAAATACTGCAATTCATTAGGTGTATCTCACTATCAGTAGCTGGAATAGCAAAAAATTTAGGATTAATATTGCCACTGAGTGGGAGTGTATAGACAGAAAGGTGAAGAGCCATAAATTGGAAAGAGCAGTTTGTGACCTGGTATCCTGAGTTCAGTTTTGCTCTTCTGAAAATATTCTTCGAACTTCTACCAAATTTAGGATGTTTTTATATAGGTCAGTGTGTGCTTTTGGAGAAAAGAGTTGCTATACTTTCATTTTAGCAAATTCAGACTGATACGTGATGGGTTTACTGCTTAGATTTTGTTTTATTTGAAAAGGCATTTGTGAAGGAGGGTGTGTTAAAACTGTAGGGATCTTTCCGTATCCATGGACTCCAGTTTGAAGACTGCTTGTTTCAAAGGAAAATTTTTGATGTTGTTCTTTTTGTTCAAGGACTTCATGTCCTCAGCTCGCACAAGAGAGTGGTTTCATTCACATTTGGAATTGTTCTGATGCTCCTTCCTTTGGAAATGGGGTTAAAAGTACAGAAAAACAATGTTGAAAATACTGTATACAGTAGCCATGTAGGCTGTTTGGCTCTAAAGGGGCAGGGAAATTTATTTTGGAGCAAATGCAACTTGTTTGGCTTTGGTCTGAACTTCCTCTGTCTGCCTAGGGACCCTCTTCCTATAAGCAAAATCATCAAAACCTTTTCTTATTACTGAAAAAAGTGCACTTGAATGAAGTCTGTGAAATCTCATATAATAGCAGCTTTATTTTATTGTATAAGGAACAATGAATTCAAAGTGAAAAGTGTTTCTTACAGAAAAATAAACGTTTTAGGAACTCTGCAAGGAATAACTGGGTTTGTAGCCAGTATTTAATCTGTTTTGCTTAACATTGCAAAAATAAAATAGCTAATACATTAGTCTTATTACCATATGCTTTCATATTCATTCAGACCAGATTTTTTTTTTATTCTCAAGTCCTTTCTCTTTTTTGTGATATAGGCTAAATAAAATAAACCTCAGAGGTATTAAAATATAATTTAAAGAAAAGAGCTTTTAAAAATGAAGGAAGCAAAAGGGCAGCATCTCACAAGGTAAGCTATAAAGGGGTTATAATCACAAATAAGCCTGTTAGAATAGTCTTTAAATGGGAATGGATAAGGAAATGAACATTTCATTTATTTACTGTTTTAATCTTTAACCTTCTAATAGCTTTAGTGTCTTACTTGAATAATTATTAACAACTGTTTAACAACTAGATGGCATGCTGTGGATTATCAGTAGTTAAGGTAAAAGTGTATTGAACATAGGCAGATTGTAGGTAAGGCCACTACTTAAGTAGAAATTCCACAAGTGAGGAAAAAAAAACAGAACAAAAACAAGCAAGCAAACAAACAAACAAAAACCCCAACAAAACAAAACAAAACAAAACAAAAAGCAGAGAGGGATGCTTACAAAGGACTGCTGCCAGAAAACCACTTCAGGACCAAGCCTTACCTGGAGCACTTTGTATCACTGGAAATCTGTATAACTTACTTCTTGTGGCAGCTATGGGCAGAAGGGGTTGGATGGGGCATTGCCACTGTCTCTATGGCCTCTCTCATTTTCTCAGACTGTTCTGTTCAGTTTCTGTATGTGCATTTAGAGAGGTTGTGTTCCTCAAATTTCCACATTAAACAAACGCTTCAGGATGCATTTGTTACCTTCCTTCCTGATGAAGGTGTCTGGTCTTCATCAGCTGCCCCAACAAGTTCCACCCAAAGGAATTCAAGTATGTTGCATGCTATTTTCAAGGTACTTACCTGGTCTTGTTTTTAACCACACGTTAAGCAAGGAAATGGTACTTTTCCATTTTACAAATAAAGAATGGATGGGCTGTCATTCAGGAAGGTGGTGATGGAGCAGGAAATTGGTTGCTCACCATGTTATAGAAGGCTCATACTCTAGAACTTTTGCTTTAAAATGACTGCGTCTGGACTAAATGTTGCTGCTCAACTTGGGTGTCACTGATCCCACAATTAACTGCACTTACACCTCTCCTTTCTTATCTGTTCTTGTCTCTTCTCAAAATGGATAATAAAAACAACCTCACAGTCCTCCCTGTCAGGTGTATTTTTTCTGCATTTAAATCTTATTGACAGGTGAACAACTGCTCACTTACAAGTTGCTCTGCAGATTAGGAGAACTGGTTCGTGGTGCTACTGCTGTTGCTCTAAAATGTTCCAAATGAATTTAATTTTAAAATTTAATCTTAATGACTCTCTTTGCTTTTAAGCTAAGGAGAAGGCATAGTATGTGTGCCTAATGGAGGCATTTGCTAATTTTCTTTCCTGTGCTATTGGTGATGCTAGCATTGATACAGGACATTCTGAAATCAGGAATATTTTAAGACATAGATCTGCAGGTATACCCCATTGTTCATGAAGGATGTGTTTGTTAGAAATTTTAGTACCTTGATACTTTACAGAAGTACTTTTTCCAATAAAACATAAATGTGACGAGGAGGTGCAATTTCAGTACACAGAGACAGTGTGTATGGCAGAGAGGAGCAAAAGCAGGAAGCACGATCACAGGGCTCATCAATTGCTCACTTAATGTCTGTCTTGGCTTTCTCAATACAGGAAGAGTAGAAGAGGTGCTTTTTCATTTTACAATAAAAAAAAAACCAAGAGAAATGTCCTTACAGGCCTGAGACTTTGATTAGATCTCTTTAAGACAAAATCAGATCTGGCAATGAGCTCCTGACCTTGCCAGACCTGGTCTCAGAGCTGCTTCTGCTGTGAGACTGCTGCTCAGGGGTGATCAGGGTTGAAGGACACTCAAGTGAGATAATTATGCACAGTGTTAAATTATCGAGCAGGAAACTCAGAAACCACAGATTAAAAAAAATCCATGGAGAACAGGATTTTACTGTACAATTTACTGCAGTGTGCACAGGCATTTTTTCTATCTTGAATTTTTTGGCTGGACAATAAAAACTAGTTACTTGGTTGGAACGACTAAGCACTCACATGATCTGGATTTCTAGCAAGGCTCTGTTTTGTCCTTAACAAGGTCAATACATCATTTGATTTTGCCAGTTGAGAAGAGCTGCCTTCTTCCCGCATGAGGTTGCTTGCTTTCATTTCTAGCATGCCGTGCTTCTTTTATTTGCTTTAACAATCTAATTCACACTAATCGCATGTTATTGCCATCAATGTTACCTGAGCACTTCTGCTGTAACAGCTCAGTCACACACATAAGCGCTCCATAACCAAGTTGTTGCTGAATCCAAGTTGAAACAGCAAGGGCTTGCTGATAGTATAAGGTGAAGCTGTGGCCTCTGCACGCAGTGCTGCTGATTTGCATTGATAGCACCTGATTTAAAATAATGCCACTCCAATAACTTTGTGAATTTGTAGATGGCACACCATTGTGTAATTTTTACAGAACGTAACCTGACAAGAAAAATGCCCCTGAATGTGATCTAATATAATGCTATTACCACATCTTGTAATGTAGAAAATTACTGTAATTGTGCATACAGTTGTGAAAATCTATTTCTGAAATTGCAGTGCAATTAGAAATTTCTGGAGGAGTTCTCTTTGGAATATGGGTCGTTCTGAATGGTGGGTAAAGAATGGTTTTGAAGTGTCATCCCACGAAATGCTGGACTCGTAGCAACCTTATATTTAAGTGCTGAACAGATGCTAGTGTAGATTTAGATGTTTTTACGATGTGGATGGTGAGACAGTGGCACAGGTTGCCTGGAGAAGTTGTGGATACCCCATCATTGGAAGTGTTCAAGGCCAGGTTGGATAGGGCTTTCAGCAACTTGATCTAATGAAAGGAAGATTGGACTAGACGATGTTTAAAGGTCCCTTCCAACCCAAATCATGCCATAATTCTATGCTTGGATCTTGGTTTGCTTTCTTTTACCACAACTGCAAAGCTTTTGATAGTCTCAGAGCACTTTGGTCTCGATATGCATGTTTATTTATTCACTCTTTTCAAATAATGGACTTCAAGTACACGTTTGACCTGGAAAAAAGAGTGAGTGTTGGTGGTTTCTTTTGTTTCGTGTATTCTGCTGTAGCACAAAAATGAACCCAGGAAATAACATCTGTTTTTTACAGCTTTAGGATCTTGATAACTGGCTTCTTTCTTGTGATACCTGAAGCGTTCCCTGCAGTGTTGACATGAGTGGGTTTAATCTTCAATGGATATAACACTTTAAACTTGACAGAATTTAACTATATCCCATCATGTTTGCTCTTGGGCCTCATTTCATTTCTATGAATGAGTTGCTTACTTAAAGGAGCACTAAATGAACTTGTTACTGAGTTTTATCAGGGCTAGAAACACCTTATTTTTCAAACTGCGTTAACATCTCCAGTTACAACTTTCCTCCTCGCCCTCAAAAGGAAAATACCCTTTAGGAACAGATGAGATAAGGCTCAAGCTAGGGAGTCTGTCTTTTTGGGTTTCCATCAAAGCATTTAAATGCTTTTTTAGTTATTCCCTTCTAGCTGTTTGTGGGGGATGGAAACAAGTGATGCAAAAGCAGTCACTCATCACCAGCCAACCAATGCCCATCCATTCCCCAAGCAATGGCTGTGTTTGAAAAACATGAGGTTACATGGTATGGAAGATCTCTTTGGTCAGCTGGGGTCAGCTGTCCCAGCAGTGCCCCCTTGCAGACTCGTGGTCACCCCAGCCTATTCACTGGAGGTGCTGAGCGGGAACAGAGAAGGCCTTGATGCTGCACAAGCACTGCTCCGCAAGAACACTGGTGTGTCATCAACGCTGTTTTGGTCACAAATCCAAACCACAGCACCGAACAGACCGCTGCAAAGCAGATGAGCTTCCTCCTAGCCAAGCCCAATGCAACACTTTACACCAGTCTGCAGGCTTTCTGATTTTTTAAGTAATTTCATGCTATAGTGATAAAGAAGCTTATAATGCTTCTATTTTAGTGCAAGTTTTTAGTCCTGTTGTGACGGTTGTCTAACATTGCAGTTCTGAATGACTTCTGACTACTGACTTGTAGCTGCTCAGGCAGAAATATCACCATGCTGTTAGCCTGCTTATGAACTTAATGCTTCTGCTCTGTGGAGCAAAGGCTTGAAACAGAGACTTGGTCGTCTGCTGTGATGAAATTTTTTGCTGTGGAAAATTGGGCCAGGATCAAGGTATCTGAATATCTGTTTTTCTGTCTTCAGAGGCTTGCTGTGATACCTGTAAGATTCTCTCAAAATCCTTTCTGCACTGTGCAGTCACTTTATATTTGAGGCAATTTAATATTACTATGGGGAATTAAATTATCTTTGCAAAATTTGAGTGGTTAGCTATGATTTATGCATTTTTATTTTGTTTGTCTTTTCTAAAATACATAATGCTAAATTCCTAGCAATAATCTATGCCTCTAACTGCAATTCAAGGCAATTGGCCTGAATAGAATGGGATTTAAACACTTCTATGTGTTCTGAGAAAGTCAATTTCCAAGATATTGCACTGGGTATTTGAAATAAGTTGGCATTTGTTTTGCTGCTCAGTTTTTCTACCCCTCATGTGTTCATCATGCCACATTTCTGCAGAATTGTTCGTGTATTTAAGTTCATTAGCGTGCCAAAGCTACAATGATAAGTACCGTAGGAAAGTTTGGGGACAAATAAGTAGTTTGTATTTTGTCCATATTTCTGTGTAAATAGGCTTAGAGACAGCTGCTAAATGATGAAAATAAAGCAAAATATTGGCTAATTATTCTGGTTCCTTTCATCTGATACTGTAGGGTTCTGGGAGAAGAAAAAGATGGAATTGAATAATCTTTAAATTAAAATTCTACATCAAGAAAACGTGCATATTATTTCAGCATAGATGATGGTATGCAATTACAGCCTGTGAAAGTTTTTATGGTTATTTTCATTTGTTTCATTGTAACCCATCATTTCTTTTTTCCTTCTGAGTACTTTGTTTTACCTTGACTCAAAGTTGGTGGTCAATTTAGGCAGTAAATTAAGAGAGTTAAGGTAGTACCATTAGTGATCAAATGAAGACCCTACTTCTCATCTTGAAATCTCACTGTGTAAATGTTGGAACTATTCATAGATATGTCTTTTCCAGTCCTGAGTGCCTTGAAATGATTTCTGTAGCTCCAGATATTACAGATGCAAGACACAGATTGCAGGTGAAGCGAACGCGAGCACTTACTGCTTCACCAGTTTCTCTTTTGGTTTCTTTTTCCATTCTCTTCATCTGCTATGGCTTCTTAATGTAAACATGGTCCTCTTTGTAGCAGCATCTCCTCAGTTTGTGGTGCCACTAGTGGAGTTAAAGACTTTTTCGAAAAATGTAACATGAACCTGAGACATTACTGGGCCGTTGACAGGTTCTCCTTACAAGAGGGTCTTTCATTACACATCTGTGCAAGTGACTAAGCCAGTAAGTAGAGAAACTGCATGGCTTTTGTCAGTGATTTGATTTCAGAGACCCTTCACAGAATCACAGAATGTTAGGGATTGGAAGGGACCTCAAAAGATCATCTAGTCCAATCCCCTTGTTGATACATTATGAAGAACATAATGAAAAGAGCAATCAGGGGAGATGTTCTGCCTACTGTTATGGACTCTCTTCAACACTGTACACAATGCCTGTCTTCTAGACATGTCTTGGTGCTTGGTATGTGTGTTTATATTGGCAGTCTAGTTCAGATCAGGAGTGCATTTTTTTAAAGCAATTTCCTGTTTTCTCAACTTAGTTTTCTAGGTTAAGCTAGTCTAGAGTAAAACCCTGGAAATACGTATGGTGTAGTGATCAGGTCCTCACTGCCAGTTGTTCTGTTGCATTAAACAAATTAACTGAATCTTGCAGGTACCTTATCTCTGTACTGAGATACTGAGAGATATCTCAGTACTCTTTACTACCGAGAGGTATCTCATTCAGTAAAATCATACAGCAGGTAGGTATCTTCCAACTGAAATAGTCTCTTCTGTTCTATTCTATCGTATTTTGATGAAAATAGTCCATTTTGGAGATCCATCTTGCATTTTCTGAACACTTTATAGGTGGATAACTTTCTAAAAGATTGCTAATAAACCTTGGACTGTAATACTGTTACAAGCTGCCCTCTCTGAAGCCAGGTACGTAGTTTGTAGGTGTGTACTATTGTTCTGTAGAGCCTTTTGTATAAGTCTTGCTTACACAACTGTACCAGAGTCCACTAAATACTAATAAAATTATTCTTGTATTAAGGAGATTCCTTTCCAGAAGGAGCTGGGGTATTGGAAATGGATGATATTATTCTGTGTACATGCTTATCCCATTCACCTGTGTTGTTTTCAGCCATCTGATATCGTAACTCTACACAGAAATTAAGGAATCTAAAAGGAGAAATTACACTTATTTTTGTAGGATTCTTTGCTTAAGATTTTTCATTTTTTTGACTTGGAAAGCTCCCTGTGGGTTTTAATATAATCCAGGCTGTAGACACTGCAGAAAACTTATTTCTGCTATACTTTGTTATAGAAAGCTTAATTCTATCTCTCTGGGAAAATCCGAAAACAATTTCCATCGCCTACAAATGTGCCAAAAATTGTATAAATTTGCAAATGATTATTTCTCCCTCTTGGGGCATATCTTCACGGGAGATTGTCAGTTTTTGCAGAACCTCATAAGTCTACCCAGAGTACCCTACAGTGAACAGGATAAGTAGTCATAAAAAAAGATCAAAAAACAAAACCCCAGCAACTTAGTCATCTGTTCAGCAGAACAGCTTTATATATTTTATTTACAATACATAACTCTTGCTTTAACAGACTCAGTCTCATCTGTGAGGAGATTTTCAAGGTTCAAGCTTTATACTTAAATGTCAGAAGAACTTAAAACAGATGTACTGTATTTTCTATTTTTTAAGTGTGGTACAGTCCTATGCTCTGCATACCTTCCATACATTTCTACCAGAGAGACGGCAATAGTATTAAAGTTACTGGACATCCAGTATAGCCACAGAATATAAGATAAATTTGCCTTTTGTATTAAATAGAATAAAGCTCAAACAAATGGTGGCAAATATGAAATGTTTTAACTTGACTAGGTAACTGCGCTCTCTCCTCCTACTTTGAATCCAATCTTGTACATCTCATACTCTCGAAGTGTTTCAGTACGGTCTTAATTTCTGTTACAGTTTAATTTCACTGAGTGAGATTTGCAAAGGGGCAAAATGCTTGCACCGCCTTGTCTTGTTTTGCTTTTCAGTTCTATGTTTGCCCAGCTTACATGGTCTTCATTTTGATCAATGCAGTTGCTTAATCTAGATTGCTTACATTTCAAATTCTACTTGTATAAGAAGTGAATTTTGGAAATATGATGCTAGTTGTGCATATATTAGAATGGTTTACAAATTTTGGATTTGGGAAATTAATTAGCTGAAAGACAGCATTGTGGAGAAGTTGCCTAAACATTTGGCTGTGTGCACAGTAGTTTTTTAAATGCAGTCATTCATCGCCCTGGAGTCTGGGAAATTCAGATGCCACCAGGTGAGCTTGGAAGTGTGCTCTGTCATCCCTGGGAGGCAGCAGAGATGAACCCAGGCCCCAGTGGTGAGGGTAAGGCAGGTGCCAGTATCCACTGTTAGGAAAATAAAAATTTGGTTTCAGTCATTTGCTGGTTATAAGCAGAGCCAATAACCTGTTAAAGTTACACAGTACCTCCTCTTAAAACCACATTTTTTGTTGCATGAATTTACATGAATTTTATAACATTTTTTCAAGGATGGATTATGCAAGAATATCTCAGCTTTTTTTTTTCTCTGTATTTGATTTCGCTGGTAAAGACACCTGCAGGCTGTCCAGGGTAAAAATGGCTTCATCGGCAGTGGCGCTTCTGTTTTCTTTGAGGATGTAGGAGGTAGCATAGGCGACTGCTTTTAACCTCCAAGCTGACGGAAGCTCAGCCTGGATAAAATCAAGATGTTGGCCGAAGAAATCAAAGAAAATGATGGATTTGAGACATTTTGATTTATTATGCCTTGTAGTTATTCAAGTTCACAGCCTAAATTCATCACAAATTTCTGCTAAACTCAGGGAGCTGCAACTCCTCCTTTTGTTTAGTTTCTGTGCTTTTTGAGCTAGAAATATGAAGTTTTCCAGTCACTTATACTTTTGGTGACATCCAATATGGATTAGTCTTACTTTGCTGAGTAAACAATGTCTACATAAACTATGTATAATTCAGACCCATGTTCTAGAGATAATAGCGCTTTGCATTTAGTTTCCAGATGAGGTACAAATACTCACTGTTCAGAACAAATAATTTTACAAGTTAGCAATTGAGCACCTCTTGTCTTCATGCTTCATCTTGATGTTTCAGAACTTCAGTATCCTTTAACCAACGATGTACAGAAATAATCTGATTAAGATTACAGAAATGCTGAAGAAATCGATCAAGATTTACATCTTGCTGTGCTGCATTGCATTAATGGAGTGTTGTGTGGCCTTTACTTCAAAGGACCTCTAGTCCAAGGCAAAACCAGACATGAACTTAGGAAGTGTTGTGAAGCACAACAGAAGACAGGAAACATGGCAAGCGCAAGTGTCAGTTGGCCTGGCATTATCTTGCTATGGGTGCGGTTAGTAGGGGTTCAGGTTACATTCAAAAGAAAGGACAGGGGAGAAGGCTGAGGGGGTCCTGGGCAGCGAGAGGAGCAAGTGCTGCCCAGGGTAAAAGTGAAGGGAGAAAAGCAGATGTGGTAGAGGAGGGAAGGCTGGCGGGAGCAGTCGGTGCATAGCAGATACGTTGCAGCCAACTCCAACATCTCCAGTGTGCAAAGACCACTGCTGGGTTTGCTCTTCACAGCTGTCCTTGCTGCCTGGCGTCTGTCCCTGTCCTCCCTCAGCAGCACACCAGGGAGGGGTAGTTATCGTCGGGGTTCCTGTACCCCAAGGACACAAGGGGCTCCCCAGCCAAGTCCTGAGCCCCGTGGCCTCTGCCAGACCTTGTGTTCCCCTCCCTGCTAAGCACAGAAGTCCTGAGTTTAGCTCCTTCTGCAACTCCTCCAACCATCTGGAGTCCATGCCTCCTTCCGAGCAGCGGGACTAAAGTAGAAATCTAAGAATGGGGTGTGTTTGCATCAGTTCAGTCTACTGTTGTCTTCTCTTTTTACATTTTAATTAATATACACCTATATTACACAATATAATTAGTTGTACATCTGTGTATCTTCACGAAAATAAAATTGCATATTTAATATTTGATGCCATTCTGAAATAACTTCAAAAAAACTTGTTAGGAAGTTCAAAATGTTTTGGCTCTTTTAAGCTTTCACACTGGAAAAACCTAAATTTTGAAACGCATGGCTTGTGGAGGAGGGAAGAGGCTGGATATTTAAATGGTGGTATATCCTTTCCACTTTTAAAGGAATCAAAGCACATTGCATTTTTAATGTTGATACCTCACCATTAAATATTTCAAACGTTCCTAAATGACTTCAACTTGCTGAAAGACTGCTTTTTTTTCTTTCAGATGTGTTAGAATTCGTATTAGCACTACTTTGCCCTTGTTTCTGAATTATTTTAATGACGGCAACCCCTCCACCAAGCTGTCTGTCAAGATGTGGGTGGCAGGCTATTATTTCACTTCATAAATCATAATTTACAAGGTTTTTTATATCCATCTTGGGGATAAACACTTTATGCTTTGTGTTTTCAGCAGCAATATAAAATGTAATTGATACTTAAAGCAATATGTTAGAAATATGGACATAGAAAGCCAGGAGAGAAAAATCACAAATGTTTAGTTTTTCTGTGGGTTGGTCTACATACTGAGCATTTTTTCCGTCTGATTTCATATTCTTAGCACTTCAGCAGAGGATGATGATGAATTACATTTATATGATCACTGCCTGTAGGTTCCTACAAGGATTTATCTATAGTTACAGTCACTCAGCAGATCAGTTGGCTCAACTGGGTCGTTTTGTGTCACTTCTTGTGCTGCTAAACAAACTGATCTAACTGTGCTATTGTCTTCCAGATTCATGAAAAACTGCATTATTATGAAAAACAGAGCCCGGTGCCCATACTCCATGGTGCAGCAGCATTGGCAGATGATGTAAGTGTCCCTTGCTGAGATCACTGGTACCAAGTCTCCCAAAAACCTGTCTGCAAGCAGAACTCCTCATAGTGCAGACATAAGAATGTAATCCTCTGAGCTGAAATCATAAGAAGCTGCAAATGTTTCCAAAGGTGCTGTCATCACCGGGCTTGTTGCTGATATTGCTTTGATTTCTATTCACTTGCCTGTTGTAAAAACATTGCATCTAGATAGCCTCTGGTTCTACTTTAGTAACTACGTAATAGAAATTACAGGTTGGAACTCTACCGGGAGGGGAAAAGCTGTCAGCTATTCGTGTTGTGAGAAAGTCACAGACAAGAGGAATGCTTTGGAAAAACAGAGACAAATGAGAGAGCAGCACTGCTGACAGAACATGAAAAATGACAGATAATACTACAGAAATGAAGCATGTGAAATGGCTAAGAAGGAGGCTTGTTAAATAAAAAACGAAACAACCACCAAAAACTATTTAGGAAAAAATACAGTAGTGATTTATTGATACTGGAGCTTTCCAAATTACCTTCATAACCGAAAAATACATTGAAAAAGTGGTCAGCATTGATGGAGTAGTTAATTTCCTGTTACTGTAATTTTCATTTTAAAGAAAAAAATCCAACCTGCCATTCCCTGCTATTTGGTTAATTCTAGGATTCAGATGAATTGTGCACACACCTGAATAAACCATGACTGAACCTGAGGTAGGCCAGGATAGAGAAATGTTTAATAAACTGTGGTTTAGGTGAAATCCAGAAATCTTTGTTGCAGTTGATGATCTCGAGTTGTTTTTTAGGAGAGGCAATACGTATTAGGATCTGTTTCAAATATGGCATGTTTGAAACTTCATGTACTTTATAGATGTTTTAGAATCTTAACTATCTTTTTATATAAATAATAGCTTTTGATTTTTAAATTTTACAAATAGACGTTACGAATTGAGAATGATAACATTTTTATGAAAACCTAAGTTAAACATATAGGTTTAATTGTATTGAAAAAAGGTTATAATGTAATTTAATCATATTTCAGTAGGAGGAGAGCTATATCCTGTAACATACCAAATATTAATGATGCATTAGCTTTGACATCAGGCATATATTAGTGATATTTTTTTAACCTTCAAGTAGCTTTGAATAATGTTGATAGTAATTTTGAAAATTAGAAAGCTCATTGAAATTCTCTTCATTAAGTTCTTGGTGACATATTAATAATCCTTGTTAACATTTGTGTTATGGATCTCTGGGCTAAAATTCTTAATAAGGATAATTTCTTATTTTTGGATGCAAAACATAGTTCTTGATGTTTTCAGAAATGCTGAGCAATCTCATTTCTTTGTTCAGCCCCATTTAAAATGCATGGTTTTGGAAACCCCCAAAGTAGTCTGTCACTCTTCAGTTGAGAGAGGTCGGGGGTTTTAACCCTACAAATGTATTATTATGTATATGTGGTCGTATTTTTAAAATGTACATGTGTTGGCACAGGAGTGTCTCTAGATATCTGCCTGCTTTTTGAGCACAGCTTCTTTTTAAAGGTCCTCTTGCTGGTTCTTCATTTGTGCTTATGCGTAGCTGAACAGCTGCCTTTATGGGCACCATCCCATAGAATGAGGATGGCCTCTGGCAGCTGAAGTCAGGCCAGCACACTGCGGGGTTTTCTGTGTTTCAGTAGTTATCAGCAAACTTTGAGGAACTTAATTTACATGCACTGGGTTTTGTAACTCCAAAACCCATGAAGTTCCAGGATTAAAGTGCTATTCAATTTTTGGCACATTTGTCTAACCAATTGTCAGCTTCAGGGATTTAAGAACATGTTGGTGATAAAAATCACTCTTTTATTTCAATAGACTTGAAATTAATGTTTTGTTTTTCTAGTGATAGTAACTGTTCTGTAGTTAAAGAAGGAGATATTAACAAATACCTATTTTTTGTTTGATTTAAAACACCAATTTGAGCTGCTTGCTGCTAGTGTAACTAAAAACTGTTTAAGGAGAGCATTTTCATTCTTGTGTTATTTTTAAAGCCATTTCAGAGGTAACAATTATGGTGAGGCTTCTTTTCTAAATATTTTCATATTTCTAGCTGCCATACCTTCTCTCTCCGCACTCCCAGTGACTTTTAGGCTGAATTTTCCATCAGGGTTTCTGTTTACCTCTTATTTTGGAGCAGCATTGCCTGATGTAGGACTCTGGATGTTGTGCAAATGATACTGCTGGCAGTAGAGGTAGATACTGCTGGCAGTATAGGTATATACTGCAAGTAAGGCCTCTACACTATTAGAAAGACTCTTCTGGCAATAGAAGTTTCAGATTGCTAATCTGGAAACATGGCTTCGTCTCCCTTCCTCTCTACGAGGCTTTGTCTTCGTCTTCCTCTTCTGTCACGGGGTGTTACATGTGACTTTGAGATTTTCATGGAAACATTGGAATAAACCTTGTAAACTATATGAGTGAAAACAAATTTTTAATTGTTTAATCTCTGAAGAAATATTTTTTAAATTACGAGATTACAAAGTCTGTTTAAGCAATAACAAAATATTATTTCTCTTTCTCACTGTTCTAAACCTTATGTACCTGCATTTCCATTTGCACCACCAAAGCAAACGCCAATTCTGCTGAAGTTATAGATGCTTGCACAGAAGAGAGAAGTGCTGAAGCAGTCATTCTTGCTGAGTGATTACTAGTCTTCATCAATGAAACAGGAATGAATAGCTTTTAATCTCCAGTGATGAGAAGTACAAGCTGAAGAATGAAAAGAAAACCAAAGGAAACCTGTGTCGAATACCTGCTGCTGCTCCTATCACAGATTGTTTTCAGCTTTGCAGAAATT
This sequence comes from Mesitornis unicolor, assembly GCF_000695765.1. NCBI lineage: Eukaryota > Metazoa > Chordata > Aves > Mesitornithiformes > Mesitornithidae > Mesitornis > Mesitornis unicolor. The sequence continues at coordinate 16,080 of NW_010202550.1, forward strand.
TTCTGTGGAAAATGCAGACTAGATTGCAGTCAGATTACCTCAATACTTGGCATTATGTGCCTGAAGTATTTCATTCTGACCTTTCCTACAGAGATCGTTTTCTAATCTTTCGGTATTAAGACACAAATATTGTTAAGAATAGCACTGATGTATGTGGTAGATGTTTTTATCTATGGATTATGGTTAAAAGGCTGTGGGACTGTAGGTGCTGAATTTTTGTTCCAGTCCTGTTACCCTTGAATTAATTTGAAGGTTAAAAAAAAGTATTCAAACCATGTGTGATGCCTATAATTGCTTCTAGAATTGTCTGTTATATATAATTACACAAAATATACTTCTATCCATTTATCTTGAAAATTTATACAAAATTAAAGTAAAAATTTAAAATTAGGGTAGATGAATGAAATTACTTGCTGCAAATAACCAATCTTTCTTTGAGACATTTTTATGATACTGATTTAATGCAAAGAAAATAAGTGATTATCTAAAGTCACATTTCAGATTATGAGCCATGTAGCTTCAGAATTATAAACCAAAGTTCAGTGTTGTGAAATATGTTTTGACTTTTCCTTCTTCTGGAAAAGTAGTTTGAGTCCCAAATCCTGCAGTAAAATATGCCTCTTGTGTCCAAATTAGTTGAGAATGTCGTGATAAGAAAAACTCAAGACGTGAGCCAAGTAGCTGTGGGATGATATGTTGGACTGCTGCTCTATTGTTCACCAAACCACAACTTTGTAGTATAACCGAACATAAATTACTGATCTTGTTGTTAGGACACAGTTCGTGCATTTTAGGGGCTTGAATTGCTGTTGACCTGTTATAAACTATATTATGATTAACCCACTTCACGTTTAACAAGCTCCTTCCACTGTATGTGTAAACATAATAAAAGGTTCAGATTGCTTGCACTGTAGGGGCACTTTGCTTTTTTATCCCAGTCCTAAACAGCACAGCTACTGTGGGTTTTTGGAAGCAGTGTGGATTTCACCACCTCATTCAAAACTGTTTTTTATAGACGGTGTCAAAGTTTGATCCAGTCATTTTTACAAGCAGTCCTTTGTCTGCACGCAAAGGACCATTCACCTAAATGAAGTGCTGGGATTTGCCCCCATCGCTATAAATCAGAATGTGATCTGGCTGCACCCTTGCCAAAAATGATTACTTGTGTTAAACTGAGCCAAAAGGCCTGGCTTAAATCTGGTCCACTGAGGGCCAGAAAAAGAAGCGCAGTGATTGATGGTGTTTTTCTTCATGCTGGCTTCTGTTTGAACACGCTGGATAGTAATAACCTTGAACAAGACAGATGCTGGGTTGTCACCGATGCGCTGGGTAAAACAGCACTTTGCTAATGGTCTGTGTGTTGGTTCCTTCTCCCACCCAGCTCGCTGAGGAGCTGCAGAGCAAGCCCCTGAGCAGCGAGATCAGAGAACTGCTGAAACTTCTCTCAAAACCCAACCTCAAGGTGAGGATGTGTTGCACCTGCAGAGTGCTTTCTGTGTGGGTGTGTGCGTCTGCTTCCTTGGGCTGCAGTGGGGTTTGTCTGCTTTAGCCAATATGTGTGTTTTTAAGAAGGGTTGCACTGTTAATCAGAAGTACCCATAATGAAGAAAGACAGTTAATGTGGCCTGTAAATTATTATGCTGTTATTGATATTTATAAAAGGAATTCAGTGGAAATCCATCACTTATTTCCAATGGATCTTCCTAGAAGTGGATACTTTTTGTTTTGTCTTTTGCTAACTTTAATTGCATGCACTTCATAAATTTATTACAAAAGTGCTTTTACTACAGGGTTTTCAGTCATAGTATTGATTTAATTGCACTGTGCATAAGTAGTGCAACCTGGTGCTTGGAACAAAATTCCTCATGGATGTTATTTTTTAAAAAAACCTGATTTTTAAGACTTTCTGCAAAACTCCTGGGGTTCTTTCTTGTGCTTTCAAGGAACTTGATACCTTTTATCTGAGAGTAGACTGTAGAACCATTGAATCACTCAGGTTGGAAGGAGGTTAACTGGTCCAATGTGCTGCTCAAAGCAGGGTCAACACGGAGTTCAGAGCAGGTTGCTCAGGGCTTTTGCCCATCAGGTCTTGAAAATGCCTGAGGGCAGACATTCCACAAATGTCTGTGCAGCCTCTTC